>NC_088396.1:51230563-51310857 GCF_034236695.1 Oncorhynchus nerka
TGCTCTGACTGATGAAGCAGTGGAGTTGCCAGGGTTTAAACGTAAGGTGCATTTTTGATCAACCAATTTGTGTGTGTCAATTCCAGTGCCACTATCATAAGTAATTCAATTCACATTAGCAATAGTAGCCGGTGTGTGATTTGGAAGACATCTTTTTTTTACAGGGTATTCTCAGAGTTCAGGGGTCAGGTTCCTGATTTATGGATCTTTTAAATGATTGATGATGAATTCTTATAACACACATTTTTGGACAAATTAGGACATACTTGCTCCATCGAGTATTCAACCAAAATGACGTTGGTGCCCCGTGTGAGGAGCAGTGGCGAGACAAGTACCCAATTGTCATGTTTGAGTAAAAATAAAGATACTGTTTAATAATATGACTCAAGTAAAAGTCAGCTTTTAGTAAAAGTTTAGTTTAGTTAGTAAAATACAACTTGAGTAAAATTCTAAAAGTATTTGGTTAAATACTAAAGTATCAAAAGTGAATGTAATTACAAAAAAATATGTAAGTAAAATTATTTAACTTCCGGATGGTCTTCAAGAGTGAGACTTCCACAGCAAAGGCAGTAGGGATGACCAGTGGTGTTCTCTTGTTAAGTGAATTTGACATTGTTTTCCCTTTTACTATTCAAAATGTAACACGCACTTCTGGGTGTTTAGGGAAAATGTATGGAGTAAAATGTGAATTATTTTATTTAGGAATGGAGTGAAGTAAAAGTTTTCAAAAAATACACCACTTAAGTAGTAATTTTTACTATGACCCCTCCTCCAGACAGGACTCTGATCCATCTCTCAGACATAACTGACACCTCTACCAGACAGGACTCTGACCCCTCTACCAGACAAGACTCTCTACCAGACAGGACTCTGACTCCTGTACCAAACAAGACTCTGATCCCTCTACCAGACAGGACTCTCTACCAGACAGGACTCTGACCCCTCTCTCAGACATGACTGACACCTCTACCAGACAGTACTCTCTCTCAGACAGGACTCTGACCCCTCTACCAGACAGGACTCTCTCTCAGACAGTACTCTGACTCCTGTACCAAACAAGACTCTGATCCCTCTACCAGACAGGACTCTGATCCCTCTACCAGACAGGATTCTCTACCAGACAGGACTCTGACCCCTCTACCAGACAGGAGCCAGACCCCTCTCGCAGACAAGACTATCTCTTAGACAGGACTCTGACCCCTTTCTCAGACAGGACTCTGACCACTCTCTCAGACAGGACTCGGACCCCTCTCTCATACAGGACTGATCCCTCTCTCTGACAGGACTCTGATCCGTCTCCCAGACAGGACTCTGACCCGTCTCCCAGATAGGAATCTGAATCCTATCTCAGACCAGACTCTGATCCCTCTACCAGAACAGACTCTGACCCCTCTACCAGACCAGACTCTGATCCCACTCTCAGACAGGACTCTGATCCCTCTATCAGACAGGACTCTCTCTCAGACTGGACTCTGACCCCTCTACCAGACAGGACTCGGACCCCTCTCTCAGACAGGACTCTGACCCCTCTCTCAGACAGGACTCTCTCTCAAACAGGACTCTGATGCCTCTCTCAGACAAGACTCTGACCCCTCAGACAGGACTCTGACCCCTTTCTCAGACAGGATTCTGACAACTCTCTCAGACAGGATTCTGACCCCTCTAACATACAGAACTCTTACCCCTCTCTCAGACAGGACTCTGACCCCTCTCTCACACAGGACTCTGACCCCTCTCACACATATCTCTATCTCAGACAGGACTCTGATCAATCAGACAGGACTCTCTCTCAGACAGGACTCTGACCCCTCTCTCAAAGAGGACTCTGACCCCTCTCTCAAACAGGACTCTGACCCCTCTCTCAGACAGGACTCTCTTCCAGACATGACTCTGACCCCTCTCTCAGACAGGACTCTGACCCCTCTCTTAGACAGGACTCTCTACCAGGCGGGACTCTGCCCCATGTACCAAACAAGACTCTGATCCCTCTACCAGACAGGACTCTCTACCAGACAGGGCTTTGGCCCCTCTACCAGACAGGACTCTGATCCCTCTACCAGACAGGGCTCTGATCCGTCTCCCAGACAGGACTCTGATCCCTCTACCAGACAGGACTCTGACCCGTCTCCCAGACAGGACTATGACCCGTCTCCCAGACAGAACTCTGACCCCTCTCTGACAGGACTCTCTACCAGACAGGACTCTGATCTCTCTCTCAGACAGGACTCTGATCCCTCTTACCAGACAGGACTCTCTTTCAGACAGGACTCTCTCTCAGACAGGACTCTCTCCCAGACATGACTCTGATCCCTCTAACAGACAGGACTCTCTCTCAGACAAGACTCTCTCCCAGACAGGACTCTGACACCTTACCAGACAGGACTCTGACCCCTCTACCAGACAGGACTCTGACCCCTGTACCAGACAGGTCTCTGAACTCTGACCCCTTTACCAGACAGGACTCTGACCCCTCAACCAGATAGGACTCTGACCACTGTACCAGACAGGACTCTGACATCTGACCCCTCTACCAGACAGGACTCCGACCACTCTACCAGACAGGACTCTGACCCATCTCCTAGACAGGACTCTGACCCATCTCCTAGACAGGACTCTGATCTGTCTTCCAAACAGGACTCTGACCCCTCTACCAGACAGGACGCTGACCCCTCTCTCAGACATGACTCTGATCCTTATCTTAGACAGGACTCTGATCACCTTCTCAGACAGGACACTCTACCAGACAGAACTTGGATCTTTCTCTCAGACAGGGCTCTGATCCCTCTCTCAGACAGGACTCTGGCCGCGTTCTCAGACAGGACTCTCTCTTTCAGACAGGACTCTGTCCCAGACAGGACTCTCTCTCTGACAGGACTCTCTCTCAGACAGGACTCTGATCCCTCTCTCAGACAGGACTCTGATCCCTCTCTCAGACAGGACTCTGACCCCTCTACCAGCCAGGACTCTGACCCGTCTCCCAGACAGGACTCTGACCCGTCTCTCAGACAGGACTCTCTCCCAGACATGACTCTGATCCCTCTAACAGACAGGACTTTCTCTCAGACAGGACTCTCTCCCAGACAGGACTCTGACACCTTACCAGGCAGGACTCTAACCCCTCTACCAGACAGGACTCTGACCCCTGTACCAGACAGATCTCTGAACTCTGACCCCTCTACCAGACAGGACTCTGACCCCTCAAACAGACAGGACTCTGACCCCTGTACCAGACAGGACTCTGACCTCTGACCCCTCTACCAGACAGGACTCCGACCCCTCTACCAGACAGGACTCTGACCCATCTCCTAGACAGGACTCTGATCTGTCTTCCAAACAGTATTCTGACCCCTCTCTGACACGACTCTCTCCCAGACAGGACTCTCTCTCTGACAGGACTCTCTCTCAGACAGGACTCTGATCCCTCTCTCAGACATCTCTGATCCCTCTCTCAGACAGGACTCTGACCCCTCTACCAGGCAGGACTCTGACCCGTCTCCCAGACAGGACTCTGACCCGTCTCCCAGACAGGACTCTGACCCATCTCCCAGACAGAACTCTGATCCCTCTACCAGACAGGATTCTCTCCCAGCCAGGACTCTGTTCCCTCTCCCAGCCAGGACTCTGTTCCCTCTCTCAGCCAGGACTCTGTTCCCTCTCTCAGACAGGACTCTCCCAGACAGGACTATGCCACTATAACAGGATTTGTGTGTCTCCTTTGTTGCCTGGACGTGCATCCAACCAGAACAATGTGGAGGGAACATAAGGTGAGAAGGGAGACTCTGGAAAAGTCCTTGACATGCCAGGCAAATGTCAGTGTGCTTTTTAACCCGGCTCGACAGACAGAGGCCACACTCAGCGACAGATGCCATCCGCCATCCGCCCGGCCAGCCAGACCACGTCCGATCCAGTGAAATGTCAATGGTTTTTAACCTCATTGAACAACAGCACAGCGTGTCCACTTGTGTATGATATTCAAGTAAATGTCAGGCGGCCTTTCACAGCCGTTCTGCCTCCCCAGAGAGATTTGGTGAGGGACAAGTCAACAGCGTCGGAGGTAGGTCACTCCACCCTGCACTTTAACACACAATATGTTGGCAGCGGGAGTCAGCGAGTCAGGGAGTAAAATATACAAACTGTGAATGTTTTATTGGAGTTTCAGAGTAGATAATGGCTAGATGGATAGGTGAGGAAAGAGAGACCTGTCTCGACGGGATTTCACCTGACTAAATAAACCATCAAATTAAAGAAAATAGAATAATAAACGAAAGCAAATGGGCAAGAGATGTGGTATTGTGTATTATGATACTATTATAGGTGGACTAAATGAGCATGTGCTGGACTGTAATAATAAATGATCACACCTGCACATCAGCCAGGATGCAGTTAGTAGACTGTATTATAAGGTCTGATGTAACAGTAGACTATATTATAAGGCCTGATATAACAGTAGACTGTATTATAAGGCCTGATATAACAGTAGACTATATTATAAGGCCTGATATAACAGTCAGTAGCCTATATTATAAGGCCTGATATAACAGTCAGTAGACTATATTATATGGCCTGATATAACAGTTAGTAGACTGTATTATAAGGTCTGATGTAACAGTAGACTATATTATAAGGCCTAATATAACAGTTAGTGGACTATATTATAAGGCCTGCTATAACAGTAGACTATATTATAAGGCCTGCTATAACAGTAGACTATATTATAAGGCCTGATATAACAGTAGACTATATTATAAGGCCTGATGTAACAGTATACTATATTATAAGGCCTGATATAACAGTCGACTATATTATAAGGCCTGATATAACAGTAGACTATATTATAAGGCCTGATATAACAGTAGACTATATTATAAGGCCTGATATAACAGTAGACTATATTATAAGGCCTGATGTAACAGTAGACTATATTATACGGCCTGATGTAACAGTCAGTAGACTATATTATAAGGCCTGATATAACAGTATACTATATTATAAGGCCTGATGTAACAGTAGACTATATTATAAGGCCTGATATAACAGTAGACTATATTATAAGGCCTGATATAACAGTCAGTAGACTATATTTTAAGGCCTGATACAACAGTCAGTAGACTATATTATAAGGCCTGATATAACAGTCAGTAGACTATATTATAAGGCCTGATATAACAGTCAGTAGACTATATTATAAGGTCTGATGTAACAGTCAGTAGACTATATTATAAGGCCTGATGTAACAGTCAGTAGACTATATTATAAGGCCTGATATAACAGTCAGTAGACTATATTATAAGGCCTGATATAACAGTAGACTATATTATAAGGCCTGATATAACAGTAGACTATATTATAAGGCCTGATATAACAGTAGACTATATTATAAGGCCTGACATAACAGTCAGTAGACTATATTATAAGGCCTGATGTAACAGTTAGTAGACTATATTATAAGGCCTGAAATAACAGCCAGTAGACTATATTATAAGGTCTGATATAACAGTCAGTAGACTATATTATAAGGCCTGATATAACAGTCAGTAGACTATATTATAAGGCCTGATATAACAGTCAGTAGACTATATTATAAGGCCTGATGTAACAGTTAGTAGACTATATTATAAGGCCTGATATAACAGTAGACTATATTATAAGGCCTGATATAACAGTCAGTAGACTATATTATAAGGCCTGATGTAACAGTCAGTAGACTATATTATAAGGCCTGATGTAACAGTCAGTAGACTATATTATAAGGCCTGATGTAACAGTTAGTAGACTATATTACAAGGCCTGATATAACAGTAGACTATATTATAAGGCCTGATGTAACAGTTAGTAGACTATATTACAAGGCCTGATATAACAGTAGACTATATTCTAAGGCCTGATGTAACAGTTAGTAGACTATACTACAAGGCCTGATGTAACAGTAGACTATATTTTAAGGCCTGATATAACAGTTAGTAGACTATTTTATAAGGCCTGATATAACAGTTAGTAGACTATATTACAAGGCCTGATATAACAGTAGACTATATTATAAGGCCTGATGAAACAGTTAGTAGACTATTTTATAAGGCCTGATGTAACAGTTAGTAGACTATTTTATAAGGCCTGATATAACAGTTAGTAGACTATATTACAAGGCCTGATATAACAGTAGACTATATTATAAGGCCTGATGTAACAGTCAGTAGACTATATTACAAGGCCTGATGTAACAGTAGACTATATTATAAGGCCTGATATAACAGTCAGTAGACTATATTACAAGGCCTGATATAACAGTAGACTATATTATAAGGCCTGATGTAACAGTTAGTAGACTATATTATAAGGCCTGATATAACAGTAGACTATATTATAAGGCCTGATATAACAGTCAGTAGACTATATTATAAGGCCTGATATAACAGTAGACTATATAATAAGTTCTGATATAACAGTCAGTAGACTATATTATAAGGCCTGATATAACAGTAGACTATATTATAAGGCCTGATGTAACAGTAGACTATATTATAAGGACTGATATAACAGTCAGTAGACTATATTATAAGGCCTGATATAACAGTCAGTAGACTATATTATAAGGCCTGATATAACAGTAGACTATATAATAAGTTCTGATATAACAGTCAGTAGACTATATTATAAGGCCTGATATAACAGTAGACTATATTATAAGGCCTGATGTAACAGTCAGTAGACTATATTATAAGGCCTGATATAACAGTAGACTATATTATAAGGCCTGATGTAACAGTCAGTAGACTATATTATAAGGCCTGATATAACAGTAGACTATATTATAAGGCCTGATATAACATTCAGTAGACTATATTATAAGGCCTGATGTAACAGTCAGTAGACTATATTATAAGACCTGATGTAACAGTATACTATATTATAAGGCCTGATGTAACACTATACTATATTATAAGGCCTGATATAACATTAGACTATATTATAAGGCCTGATATAACAGTCAGTAGACTATATTATAAGGCCTGATATAACAGTAGACTATATTATAAGGCCTGATGTAACACTATACTATATTATAAGGCCTGATATAACATTAGACTATATTATAAGGCCTGATATAACAGTCAGTAGACTATATTACAAGGCCTGATATAACAGTAGACTATATTATAAGGCCTGATGTAACAGTCAGTAGACTATATTACAAGGCCTGATGTAACAGTAGACTATATTATAAGGCCTGATATAACAGTCAGTAGACTATATTACAAGGCCTGATATAACAGTAGACTATATTATAAGGCCTGATATAACAGTCAGTAGACTATATTATAAGGCCTGATGTAACAGTTAGTAGACTATATTATAAGGCCTGATATAACAGTAGACTATATTATAAGGACTGATATAACAGTCAGTGGACTATATTATAAGGCATGATATAACAGTAGACTATATTATAAGGCCGGATATAACAGTCAGTAGACTATATTATAAGGCCTGATGTAACAGTTAGTAGACTATATTATAAGGCCTGATATAACAGTAGACTATATTATAAGGACTGATATAACAGTCAGTAGACTATATTATAAGGCCTGATATAACAGTCAGTAGACTATATTATAAGGCCTGATATAACAGTAGACTATATTATAAGTTCTGATATAACAGTCAGTAGACTATATTATAAGGCCTGATATAACAGTAGACTATATTATAAGGCCTGATGTAACAGTCAGTAGACTATATTATAAGGCCTGATATAACAGTAGACTATATTATAAGTTCTGATATAACAGTCAGTAGACTATATTACAAGGCCTGATGTAACAGTAGACTATATTATAAGGCCTGATATAACAGTCAGTAGACTATATTACAAGGCCTGATATAACAGTAGACTATATTATAAGGCCTGATGTAACAGTTAGTAGATTATATTATAAGGCCTGATATAACAGTAGACTATATTATAAGGCCTGATATAACAGTCAGTAGACTATATTATAACGCCTGATATAACAGTCAGTAGACTATATTATAAGGCCTGATATAACAGTAGACTATATAATAAGTTCTGATATAACAGTCAGTAGACTATATTATAAGGCCTGATATAACAGTAGACTATATTATAAGGCCTGATGTAACAGTAGACTATATTATAAGGACTGATATAACAGTCAGTAGACTATATTATAAGGCCTGATATAACAGTCAGTAGACTATATTATAAGGCCTGATATAACAGTAGACTATATAATAAGTTCTGATATAACAGTCAGTAGACTATATTATAAGGCCTGATATAACAGTAGACTATATTATAAGGCCTGATGTAACAGTCAGTAGACTATATTATAAGGCCTGATATAACAGTAGACTATATTATAAGGCCTGATGTAACAGTCAGTAGACTATATTATAAGGCCTGATATAACAGTAGACTATATTATAAGACCTGATATAACAGTCAGTAGACTATATTATAAGGCCTGATGTAACAGTCAGTAGACTATATTACAAGGCCTGATGTAACAGTAGACTATATTATAAGGCCTGATATAACAGTCAGTAGACTATATTACAAGGCCTGATATAACAGTAGACTATATTATAAGGCCTGATATAACAGTCAGTAGACTATATTATAAGGCCTGATGTAACAGTTAGTAGACTATATTATAAGGCCTGATATAACAGTAGACTATATTATAAGGACTGATATAACAGTCAGTAGACTATATTATAAGGCATGATATAACAGTAGACTATATTATAAGGCCGGATATAACAGTCAGTAGACTATATTATAAGGCCTGATGTAACAGTTAGTAGACTATATTATAAGGCCTGATATAACAGTAGACTATATTATAAGGACTGATATAACAGTCAGTAGACTATATTATAAGGCCTGATATAACAGTCAGTAGACTATATTATAAGGCCTGATATAACAGTAGACTATATTATAAGTTCTGATATAACAGTCAGTAGACTATATTATAAGGCCTGATATAACAGTAGACTATATTATAAGGCCTGATGTAACAGTCAGTAGACTATATTATAAGGCCTGATATAACAGTAGACTATATTATAAGTTCTGATATAACAGTCAGTAGACTATATTATAAGGCCTGATATAACAGTAGACTATATTATAAGGCCTGATATAACAGTCAGTAGACTATATTATAAGGCCTGATGTAACAGTCAGTAGACTATATTATAAGGCCTGATGTAACAGTAGACTATATTATAAGGCCTGATGTAACAGTAGACTATATTATAAGGCCTGATATAACATTAGACTATATTATAAGGCCTGATATAACAGTCAGTAGACTATATTATAAGGCCTGATATAACAGTAGACTATATTATAAGGCCTGATGTAACAGTTTACTATATTATAAGGCCTGATGTAACAGCAGACTATATTATAAGGCCTGATATAACAGTAGACTATATTATAAGGCCTGATATAACAGTCAGTAGACTATATTATAAGGCCTGATATAACAGTAGACTATATTATAAGGCCTGATATAACAGTCAGTAGACTATATTATAAGGCCCTCTGTAATTGTGAAAAATTCATGCAATTGTTTCCCAGATTGATTCACCCTCTCTGTCGTGTAACACTTCTCTCCAGACCTAGAGTGATCAATGTTCAGAGAATGGCTGGATGGTATTTCATTTAGTGGTGTAGAAAGTACCCAATTGCCTTACTTGAATTAAAGTTGCCATACTTGAGTAAAATATACCTTAATAGAAAACAACTCAAGTAAAGTAGTACTTTAAAGTATTTCTACTTAAATACTTTTTTACCACCACCATTAGTCCATACTAATGAACTGTTTTGAGGCCAGGTGAGGACATATTTTCATGAGGTATGCCTTTTTCAAACTCTAGTATCTAACAGAGATTTTTTATGAATTTTTTATTTAACCTTTATTTTACTAGGCAAGCCATTTAAGAACAAATTCTTATTTACAATGACGGCCTACCGGGGAACAGTGGGTTAACTCTCATGTTCAGGGGCAGAACGACAGATTTTTACCTTGTCAGCTCGGGAATTCAATGTTGCAACTTTTCGGTTACCGCCCCTACACTCTAACCACTAGTCTACCTGCCGCCTCTACACTCTAACCACTAGGTTACCTGCCGCCCCTACACTCTAACCACTAGTCTACCTGCCGCCTCTACACTCTAACCACTAGGCTACCTGCCGCCCCTACACTCTAACCACTAGGCTACCTGCCGCCCCTACACTCTAACCACTAGACTACCTACCTCCCCTACACTCTAACCACTAGGTTACCTGCCTCCCCTACACTCTAACCACTAGGCTACCTGCCTCCCCTACACTCTAACCACTATGCTACCTGCCGCCCCTACACTCTAACCACTAGGCTACCTACCGCCCCTACACTCTAACCACTAGGCTACCCTGCCTCCTCTACACTCTAGCCACTAGGCTCTATCTGCCACCCCTACACTCTAACCACTAGGCTACCCTGCCACCCTCTACACTCTAACCACTAGGCTACCCAGCCTCCTCTACACTCTAACCACTAGGCTACCCTGCCTCCTCTACACTCTAACCACTAGGCTCTATCTGCCACCCCTACACTCTAACCACTAGGCTACCTGCCTCCTCTACACTCTAACCACTAGGCTACCTGCCGCCCCAACACTCTAACCACTAGGCTACCCTGCCTCCTATACACTCTAACCACTAGGCTACCTGCCGCCCCAACACTCTAACCACTAGGCTACCCTGCCTCCTCTACACTCTAACCACTAGGCTACCCTGCCGCCCCCACACTCTAACCACTAGGCTACCTGCTGCCCCTACACTCTAACAACTAGGCTACCTGCCTCCCCTTCACTCTAACCACTAGGCTACCTGCCACCCCTACACTCTAACCACTAGGCTACCTGCCACCCCTACACTCTAACCACTAGACTACCTGCCGCCCCAGGTAGCTTAGTGGTTGCTGTATGTTGTGGCTGGAGTTGACCTCAGATTCCATCCGGTCTTTATGATGTTGAATCGTTGTTGATTGGCCTATAGAGGCTGTATCAGGAGAAAATATCCTGTTGTTTGGTCTGTAGAGGCTGTATCAGGAGAAAATGTCCTGTTGTTTGGTCTGTAGAGGCTGCATCACTGAGGAGAGATATCAGTTAACGCAGAGAGCAGACAATGTCATGGCCTCAGTCTGTGCCTCTGGTGTTGTGTTTCAGCACACTGCTCTTGTGTCTTTAGCAGAAAACACAGCAGACACTGACACACTGGTATCCATCAATACAATAGATATTCTCAATCAAGGTTAGGCCGCTATTATGTATTACTAGTATCAGTATTACTGTTATAAGTCATTACTACTGTAAGGTTACAGTAGTAATGTAACCAATTGAAACCATGTCATCCCTTTATATCAGTGATAGGCTTCCATGAGAAAGATTGTATTAGATGGGAATCGGGATCCCCTGGCAGATAAATGCTACATTTACAGAATTAAATGTGATACAGTCCCTTTTGGACGAGCTGTTATTTTGAACTCAAACACAAATCATTACTCCCCATACTGGATTTGAGCTATAAATAATGGCAGAAATGAAAAACGTGCTAAATTCAATAGTAACAAATGTATTTTTATTTTTATTATTATTATTATCTGATTACAATTCTACACTTCTCTGATTTACTAAACATTTGTCAAAGAGATTTATCAATAACGGTCGTCTGGCTCATTCACACAGTGTTGTTTGAAAGTCAATGCTGCGGATACACACTTGGACCAGTGCTGTGTTGCAGTCAGGCAGGGGCATTGTACTGAGTCTGAGCTGTAACAACAGAATAGATGAGGAAGAAAAGGAGAGGAAGTTACTGTGCCTTCACCGGGATTGGCTCACTGGCTCTGACAGCACAAACCAACAATACAGAACACAATTAAACTACTGTACCTTCACCGGGATTGGCTCACTGGCTCTGACAGCACAAACCAACAATACAGAACACAATTAAACTACTGTACCTTCACCGGGATTGGCTCACTGGCTCTGACAGCACAAACCAACAATACAGAACACAATTAAACTACTGTACCTCACCGGGATTGGCTCACTGGCTCTGACAGCACAAACCAACAATACAGAACACAATTAAACTACTGTACCTTCACCGGGATTGGCTCACTGGCTCTGACAGCACAAACCAACAATACAGAACACAATTAAACTACTGTGCCTCACCGGGATTGGCTCACTGGCTCTGACAGCACAAACCACCAATACAGAACACAATTAAACTACTGTACCTCACCGGGATTGGCTCACTGGCTCTGACAGCACAAACCAACAATACAGAACACAATTAAACTACTGTACCACTTCAGACAGATATCTCCTACTATAACCATAACTACTGTCCTGTTTCAGACACATATCTCCTACTATAACCATAACTACTGTCCTGTTTCAGACACATATCTCCTACTATAACCATAACTACTGTCTTGTTTCAGACTGATATCTCCTACTATAACCATAACTACTGTCCTGTTTCAGACTGATATCTCCTACTATAACCATAACTACTGTCCTGTTTCAGACTGATATCTCCTACTATAACCATAACTACTGTCCTGTTTCAGACTGATATCTCCTACTATAACCATAACTACTGTCTTGTTTCAGACTGATATCTCCTACTATAACCATAACTACTGTCCTGTTTCAGACTGATATCTCCTACTATAACCATAACTACTGTCCTGTTTCAGACTGATATCTACTACTATAACCATAACTACTGTCCTGTTTCAGACTGATATCTCCTACTATAACCATAACTACTGTCCTGTTTCAGACTGATATCTCCTACTATAACCATAACTACTGTCCTGTTTCAGACTGATATCTACTACTATAACCATAACTACTGTCCTGTTTCAGACTGATATCTCCTACTATAACCATAACTACTGTCCTGTTTCAGACTGATATCTCCTACTATAACCATAACTACTGTCCTGTTTCAGACTGATATCTCCTACTATAACCATAACTACTGTCCTGTTTCAGACTGATATCTCCTACTATAACCATAACTACTGTCCTGTTTCAGACTGATATCTCCTACTATAACCATAACTACTGTCCTGTTTCAGACTGATATCTCCTACTATAACCATAACTACTGTCCTGTTTCAGACTGATATCTCCTACTATAACCATAACTACTGTCCTGTTTCAGACTGATATCTCCTACTATAACCATAACTACTGTCCTGTTTCAGACTGATATCTACTACTATAACCATAACTACTGTCCTGTTTCAGACTGATATCTCCTACTATAACCATAACTACTGTCCTGTTTCAGACTGATATCTCCTACTATAACCATAACTACTGTCTTGTTTCAGACTGATATCTCCTACTATAACCATAACTACTGTCCTGTTTCAGACAGATATCTCCTACTATAACCATAACTACTGTCCTGTTTCAGCCTGATATCTCCTACTATAACCATAACTACTGTCCTGTTTCAGACTGATATCTCCTACTATAACCATAACTACTGTCCTGTTTCAGACTGATATCTCCTACTATAACCATAACTACTGTCTTGTTTCAGACTGATATCTCCTACTATAACCATAACTACTGTCCTGTTTCAGACAGATATCTCCCTACTATAACCATAACTACTGTCCTGTTTCAGCCTGATATCTCCTACTATAACCATAACTACTGTCCTGTTTCAGACTGATATCTCCTACTATAACCATAACTACTGTCCTGTTTCAGACTGATATCTCCTACTATAACCATAACTACTGTCCTGTTTCACTGTCCTGTTTCACTGATATCTACTACTATAACCATAACTACTGTCCTGTTTCAGACTGATATCTCCTACTATAACCATAACTACTGTCCTGTTTCAGACTGATATCTCCTACTATAACCATAACTACTGTCTTGTTTCAGACTGATATCTCCTACTATAACCATAACTACTGTCCTGTTTCAGACAGATATCTCCTACTATAACCATAACTACTGTCCTGTTTCAGCCTGATATCTCCTACTATAACCATAACTACTGTCCTGTTTCAGACTGATATCTCCTACTATAACCATAACTACTGTCCTGTTTCAGACTGATATCTCCTACTATAACCATAACTACTGTCTTGTTTCAGACTGATATCTCCTACTATAACCATAACTACTGTCCTGTTTCAGACAGATATCTCCTACTATAACCATAACTACTGTCCTGTTTCAGCCTGATATCTCCTACTATAACCATAACTACTGTCCTGTTTCAGACTGATATCTCCTACTATAACCATAACTACTGTCCTGTTTCAGACTGATATCTCCTACTATAACCATAACTACTGTCCTGTTTCAGACTGATATCTCCTACTATAACCATAACTACTGTCCTGTTTCAGACTGATATCTCCTACTATAACCATAACTACTGTCCTGTTTCAGACTGATATCTCCTACTATAACCATAACTACTGTCCTGTTTCAGACTGATATCTCCTACTATAACCATAACTACTGTCCTGTTTCAGACTGATATCTCCTACTATAACCATAACTACTGTCCTGTTTCAGACTGATATCTCCTACTATAACCATAACTACTGTCCTGTTTCAGACTGATATCTACTACTATAACCATAACTACTGTCCTGTTTCAGACTGATATCTCCTACTATAACCATAACTACTGTCCTGTTTCAGACTGATATCTCCTACTATAACCATAACTACTGTCTTGTTTCAGACTGATATCTCCTACTATAACCATAACTACTGTCCTGTTTCAGACAGATATCTCCTACTATAACCATAACTACTGTCCTGTTTCAGCCTGATATCTCCTACTATAACCATAACTACTGTCCTGTTTCAGACTGATATCTCCTACTATAACCATAACTACTGTCCTGTTTCAGACTGATATCTCCTACTATAACCATAACTACTGTCCTGTTTCAGACTGATATCTACTACTATAACCATAACTACTGTCCTGTTTCAGACTGATATCTCCTACTATAACCATAACTACTGTCCTGTTTCAGACTGATATCTCCTACTATAACCATAACTACTGTCCTGTTTCAGACTGATATCTCCTACTATAACCATAACTACTGTCCTGTTTCAGACTGATATCTCCTACTATAACCATAACTACTGTCCTGTTTCAGACTGATATCTCCTACTATAACCATAACTACTGTCCTGTTTCAGACTGATATCTCCTACTATAACCATAACTACTGTCCTGTTTCAGACTGATATCTCCTACTATAACCATAACTACTGTCCTGTTTCAGACTGATATCTCCTACTATAACCATAACTACTGTCCTGTTTCAGACTGATATCTACTACTATAACCATAACTACTGTCCTGTTTCAGACTGATATCTCCTACTATAACCATAACTACTGTCCTGTTTCAGACTGATATCTCCTACTATAACCATAACTACTGTCCTGTTTCAGACTGATATCTACTACTATAACCATAACTACTGTCCTGTTTCAGACTGATATCTCCTACTATAACCATAACTACTGTCCTGTTTCAGACTGATATCTCCTACTATAACCATAACTACTGTCCTGTTTCAGACTGATATCTCCTACTATAACCATAACTACTGTCCTGTTTCAGACTGATATCTACTACTATAACCATAACTACTGTCCTGTTTCAGACTGATATCTCCTACTATAACCATAACTACTGTCCTGTTTCAGACTGATATCTACTACTATAACCATAACTACTGTCCTGTTTCAGACTGATATCTCCTACTATAACCATAACTACTGTCCTGTTTCAGACTGATATCTCCTACTATAACCATAACTACTGTCCTGTTTCAGACTGATATCTCCTACTATAACCATAACTACTGTCCTGTTTCAGACTGATATCTCCTACTATAACCATAACTACTGTCCTGTTTCAGACTGATATCTCCTACTATAACCATAACTACTGTCCTGTTTCAGACTGATATCTCCTACTATAACCATAACTACTGTCCTGTTTCAGACTGATATCTACTACTATAACCATAACTACTGTCCTGTTTCAGACTGATATCTCCTACTATAACCATAACTACTGTCCTGTTTCAGACTGATATCTCCTACTATAACCATAACTACTGTCCTGTTTCAGACTGATATCTCCTACTATAACCATAACTACTGTCCTGTTTCAGACTGATATCTCCTACTATAACCATAACTACTGTCCTGTTTCAGACTGATATCTACTACTATAACCATAACTACTGTCCTGTTTCAGACTGATATCTACTATAACCTACTATAACCATAACTACTGTCCTGTTTCAGACTGATATCTCCTACTATAACCATAACTACTGTCCTGTTTCAGACTGATATCTCCTACTATAACCATAACTACTGTCCTGTTTCAGACAGATATCTCCTACTATAACCATAACTACTGTCCTGTTTCAGCCTGATATCTCCTACTATAACCATAACTACTGTCCTGTTTCAGACTGATATCTCCTACTATAACCATAAAGAAAGGAAACACGAAAAGAGCATGAGGAAGACAGCGTCGTGATCAGACATGATCAAATGGAATGTCTTGTTTAGTGCAGTGAGTACGTCATACAGGTGAGGTGAAATGCATTTGGCTAAACACAAATAATACTCCATAGTGGATCTATGATCTGTTTACTAGGACTGAACAAAGGGTCATATCACAGTCAGACACCTGACATGCTGATGACGAGAGTGTTCTGTGTGTTCATGGTCAGTAATCTGGACAAGAGTGTTCTGTGTGTTCATGGTCAGTAATCTGGACAAGAGTGTTCTGTGTGTTCATGGTCAGTAATCTGGACAAAAGAGTTCTGTGTGTTCATGGTCAGTAATCTGGACAAAAAAGTTATGTGTGTTCATGGTCAGTAATCTGGACAAGAGTGTTCTGTGTGTTCATGGTCAGTAATCTGGACAAGAGTGTTCTGTGTGTTCATGGTCAGTAATCTGGACGAGAGTGTTCTGTGTGTTCATGGTCAGTAATCTTGACAGGTGTGTTCTGTGTGTTCATGGTCAATAATCTGGACAAAAGAGTTCTGCGTGTTCATGGTCAGTAATCTTGACAAGAGTGTTCTGTGTGTTCATGGTCAGTAATCTGGACAAGAGTGTTCTGTGTGTTCATGGTCAGTAATCTGGACAAGAGTGTTCTGTGTGTTCATGGTCAGTAATCTGGACAAGAGTGTTCTGTGTGTTCATGGTCAGTAATCTGGACAAAAGAGTTCTGTGTGTTCATGGTCAGTAATCTGGACAAAAAAGTTCTGTGTGTTCATGGTCAGTAATCTGGACAAGAGTGTTCTGTGTGTTCATGGTCAGTAATCTGGACAAGAGTGTTCTGTGTGTTCATGGTCAGTAATCTGGACGAGAGTGTTCTGTGTGTTCATGGTCAGTAATCTTGACAAGAGTGTTCTGCGTGTTCATGGTCAGTAATCTTGACAAGAGTGTTCTGTGTGTTCATGGTCAGTAATCTGGACAAAAGAGTTCCGTGTGTTCATGGTCAGTAATCTTGACAAGAGTGTTCTGTGTGTTCATGGTCAGTAATCTTGACAAAAGTGTTCTGCGTGTTCATGGTCAGTAATCTGGACAAGAGTGTTCTGTGTGTTCATGGTCAGTAATCTGGACAAGAATGTTCCGTGTGTTCATGGTCAGTAATCTTGACAAAAGTGTTCTGTGTGTTCATGGTCAGTAATCTGGACAAGAGTGTTCTGTGTGTTCATGGTCAGTAATCTTTGGGAATGTTCGTTCACGCCCTTTCTAAAGCATTCTGTAATGACACACTCCTTAGTCAGCGACTCAGTCGACCGTACAGCAGGTCACGTTTGTAAGGGTGTAGGAATAAGGGAAAGCACTTGAAAAACCATTCACATAAAATTATCACTCAACTGTGATGTTAGGCTACACAGGATGGATTTTAATTGCTAAAACACCTCTCCTCTTCTCCCAGAGAGATGTGTAAACAAATCACATTCCAGGTCAGAGAAGAAACAACACTTGCATTTTATTTGAGTGGGGCATTTCTCTGATATAATGTTCTGTATTCCATCATGAATGCGTACTATTACAATTGTCCTATTAGGTTCAACACTTCCTATAATACTACAAAGGTCAAAGTATAATGACTGTTGTTACTCGTTATGAGGAAATCTTATAAAAATGTCCTTGTCATATTCAAACCCAACTGCATATCAAACAATTATTATTTATGTCAATGATTATACCACAGACTACACTCTTAGAAAAAAAGGTGCAATCTAGTGTTCTTCGGCTGTCCCAAGAGGAGAACTCTTTGATTAACCCTTGTTGGTTCCAGGTAGAATCCTTTTAGATTCTATGTAGAATCGTTTACACAGAGGGTTCTACCTGGAACCAAAACGGGTTCTCCTATGGGGACAGCCGAAGAACCCTTTTGGAAGCTTTTTTTCTAAGAGTGTACATGAGCATTCTCTGTCGCTCGTTTTCATGGTCCCTTGATCCAGATAAGAGCAACAAGCCTGGAAAATAGGAGTCACAGGAAAACAACTAAGATATGACCAGCAGATACTGTATTGATCAGAGACCAGAAAGAAATGAACCAATGAGACATTGGACATTTGCCGACACACAATGTCATGCAACAACCCAACCCAACCCAACAACCCTTTACGTAGAAACAGGAAAGATGAGTATCTCTGAAGAAACCAGGTTCATATGCTCTATTTCTTCTTGATAATTACCACAGCTGCATGGCCTACAACGAGGAAACAGGATATAATTACCACAGCTGCATGACCTACAATGAGGAAACCGGATAGACTTTGAAGTGACCAGTAATAAACTGGTCCTGAACATCTCTAAAACTAAGAGCATTGTATTTGGTACAAAACACTCCCTAAGTTCTAGACCTCAGCTGAATCTGGTAATGAATGGTTTGGCTGTTGAACAAGTTGAGGAGACTAAATTACTTGGTGTTACCTTAGATTGTAAACTGTCATGGTCAAAACATAGAGATTCAACGATTGTAAAGATGGGGAGAGGTCTGTCGTAATAAATAGATGCTCTGCTTCTTTTTGACACCACACTGTCCGGTCACATGGTCAGGTGCTGCAAAGAAGGACCTGGAAAAAAGCCGCATCTGTCTCAGAACAGAGCGGCAACTTTTGCTCTGACACTAATCAGAGGCCAATATCAATACTATGCTTGCCAGTCTCTCTTGGCATAAAGTAGAGGAGAGACTGACTGAAAATTAAAAATGGTTTGCATAGTCAACTTACACACAGCTCTGAACCACACACTTACCCCACCAGACATGCCACCAGGGGTCTTTTCACCGTCCCCAAATCGATTATATTGAGCCATGATTGCGTGGAACTCACTTCCATCTCAGTTTGCTCAAGTGAATAGCAAACCTGGTTTAGAAAAGCAACATCGTACGACACAACTCTCCCCTATTGGATGTTATGTACATGTACTGATATATGGGCTATGTGTGACGTTCTAGTTCTTTATGTAATTCTGTCCTTGAGCTGTTCTTGTCTATTAATGTTCTCTATTATGTCATGTTCCATGTTTTGTGTGGACTGCAGATGTGGCCAGGGCAATAAATTGCAATGTCCGTACTTTGAGACACTTAAGACAGCGCTACAGGGAGACAGGACGGACAGCTGATCGTCCTTGCAGTGGCAGACCAAGTGTAACAACACCTGCACAGGATCGGTACATCCGAACATCACACCTGTGGGACAGGTACAGGATGGCAACAACAACTGCCCGAGTTACACCAGGAACTCACAATCGCTCCATCAGTGCTCAGACTGTCCACAATAGCCTGAGAGAGGCTGGACTGAGGGCTTGTAGGCCTGTTGTAAGGCAGGTCCTCACCAGACATCACCGGCAACAACGTTGCCTATGGGCGCAAACCCACCGTCGCTGGACCAGACAGGACTAGCAAAAAGTGCTCTTCCCTGACGAGTCGCGATTTTATCTCACCAGGGATGATGGTCGATTTGCATTTATTATCGAAGGAATGAGCATTACACCGAGGCCTGTACTCTGGAGTGTGATCCATTTGGAGGTGGAGGATCCGTCATGGTCTGGGGCGGTGTGTCACAGCATCATCAGACTGAGCTTG
Organism: Oncorhynchus nerka; assembly: GCF_034236695.1. Taxonomy (NCBI): domain Eukaryota; kingdom Metazoa; phylum Chordata; class Actinopteri; order Salmoniformes; family Salmonidae; genus Oncorhynchus; species Oncorhynchus nerka. The sequence continues at coordinate 51,250,800 of NC_088396.1, forward strand.
TTGTCATTGCAGGCAATCCCAATGCTGTGCGTTACAGGGAAGACATCCTCCTCCCTCATGTGGTAACCTTCCTGCAGGCACATCCTGACATGCCCTCCAGCATGACAAGGCCACCAGCCATACTGCTCGTTCTGTGCGTGATTTCCTGCAAGACAGGAATGTCAGTTTTCTGCCATAGCCAGCGAAGAGCACGGATCTCAATCCCATTGAGCACGTCTGGGACCTGTTGGATTGGAGTATGAGGGCTAGGGCCATTCCCCCCAGAAATGTCCGGGAACTTGCAGGTGCCTTGGTGAAAGAGTGGGGTAACATCTCACAGCAAGAACTGGCAAATCTGGTGCAGTCCATGAAAAGGAGATGCACTGCAGTACTTAATGCAGCTGGTGGCCACACCAGATACCAACTGTTACTTTTGATTTTGACCCCCCTTTTTTAAGGGACACATTATTCAATTTCTGTTAGTCACATGTCTGTGGAACTTGTTCAGTTTATGTCTCAGTTGTTGAATCTTATGTTCACACAAATATTTACACATGTTAAGTTTGCTGAAAATAAACGCAGTTGACAGTGAGAGGACGTTTCTTTTTTTTGCTGAGTTTAGCGAGGAAAGACTGCTTGTTTATGAGTGAAAACTAAAATCATGAAGTAGACCTACTTATATAGGGCAAAATATATTTGCATAGCTTTCCAGCAGAATCATCTTTGATCTTCTCAGTCAACGTTCTTCTTTGTGATCTCAACTCTCTTCATTCATTTAATATGGTCCCTAGACTGGATTTTTATCCCTAGACTGAATTTGACTACCGACCCCTCGATGCCACGACATTCAGTTAATGCTGGCAGTTATTACTTTGTGGGTTCAGCCATGCACCGTGTCCCACACAGGCAATCAAACTGTAAACAAACCCTGGGAGAGATAATTAAATATCTTCACAGGGAAGCAGAGCAGCCCTAACCTGATCCCATCAACAGCAGCATATCAACTGTTGTGACTTCTCCTGTCCCCTGAGTCAGGCTGGTGCTGTCTCCTGTCCCCTGTGTCAGGCTGGTGCTGTCTCCTGTCCCCTGTGTCAGGCTGGTGCTGTCTCTTGTCCCCTGAGTCAGGCTGGTGCTGTCTCCTGTCCCCTGTGTCAGGCTGGTGCTGTCTCCTGTCCCCTGAGTCAGGCTGGTGCTGTCTCCTGTCCCCTGAGTCAGGCTGGTGCTGTCTCCTGTCCCCTGTGTCAGGCTGGTGCTGTCTCCTGTCCCCTGTGTCAGGCTGGTGCTGTCTCTTGTCCCCTGTGTCAGGCTGGTGCTGTCTCCTGTCCCCTGTGTCAGGCTGGTGCTATCTCCTGTCCCCTGTGTCAGGCTGGTGCTGTCTCCTGTCCCCTGTGTCAGGCTAGTGCTGTCTCTTGTCCCCTGATTCAGACTGGTGCTGTCTCCTGTCCCCTGAGTCAGACTGGTGCTGGCTCCTGTCCCCTGTGTCAGGCTGGTGCTATCTCCTGTCCCCTGTGTCAGGCTGGTGCTGTCTCCTGTCCCCTGTGTCAGGCTAGTGCTGTCTCTTGTCCCCTGATTCAGACTGGTGCTGTCTCCTGTCCCCTGTGTCAGGCTAGTGCTGTCTTCTGTCCCCTGTGTCAGGCGGGTGCTGTCTCTTGTCCCCTGATTCAGACTGGTGCTGTCTCCTGTCCCCTGAGTCAGGCTGGTGCTGTCTCCTGTCCCCTGAGTCAGGCTGGTGCTGTCTCCTGTCCCCTGAGTCAGGCTGGTGCTGTCTCCTGTCCCCTGATTCAGACTGGTGCTGTCTCCTGTCCCCTGAGTCAGGCTGGTGCTGTCTCCTGTCCCCTGAGTCAGGCTGGTGCTGTCTCCTGTCCCCTGAGTCAGGCTGGTGCTGTCTCCTGTCCCCTGTGTCAGGCTGGTGCTGTCTCCTGTCCCCTGTGTCAGGCTGGTGCTGTCTCCTGTCCCCTGTGTCAGCTTGGTGCTGTCTCCTGTCCCCTGAGTCAGGCTGGTGCTGTCTCCTGTCCCCTGAGTCAGGCTGGTGCTGTCTCCTGTCCCCTGTGTCAGGCTGGTGCTGTCTCCTGTCCCCTGTGTCAGACTGGTGCTGTCTCCTGTCCCCTGTGTCAGACTGGTGTTTTCTCCTGTCCAATAGTATCAGGTTGCTGCTCTCCCCTGTCCAATAGTACCAGGCTGGTCTTTTCTCCTGTCCAATAGTATCAGGCTGGTGTTTTCTCCTGTCCAATAGTATCAGGCTGGTGTTTTCTCCTGTCCAATAGTATCAGGTTGGTGAGGCTGGTGTTTTCTCCTGTCCAATAGTATCAGGTTGGTGTTTTCTCCTGTCCAATAGTATCAGGTTGGTGAGGCTGGTGTTTTCTCCTGTCCAATATTATCAGGCTGGTGTTTTCTACTGTCCAATAGTATCTGGTTGGTGAGGCTGGTGATTTCTCCTGTCCAATAGTATCAGACTGGTGTTTTCTACTGTCCAATAGTATCAGGTTGGTGAGGCTGGTGTTTTCTCCTGTCCAATAGTATCAGGCTGGTGTTTTATTCCTCTCCTCTGTAATAGGTTGGTGAGGCTGGTGCTGTCTCCTGTCCCCTGAGTCAGGCTGGTGCTGTCTCCTGTCCCCTGAGTCAGGCTGGTGCTGTCTCCTGTCCCCTGTGTCAGCTTGGTGTTGTCTCCTGTCCCCTGTGTCAGGCTGGTGTTGTCTCCTGTCCCCTGTGTCAGGCTGGTGCTGTCTCCTGTCCCCTGTGTCAGGCTGGTGCTGTCTCCTGTCCCTGTGTCAGCTTGGTGTTGTCTCCTGTCCCCTGAGTCAGACTGGTGCTGTCTCCTGTCCCCTGAGTCAGACTGGTGCTGTCTCCTGTCCCCTGAGTCAGACTGGTGCAGTCTCCTGTCCCCTGTGTCAGCTTGGTGCTGTCTCCTGTCCCCTGAGTCAGACTGGTGCTGTCTCCTGTCCCCTGTGTCAGACTGGTGCTGTCTCCTGTCCCCTGTGTCAGGCTGGTGCTGTCTCCTGTCCCCTGTGTCAGACTGGTGCTGTCTCCTGTCCCCTGAGTCAGGCTGGTGCTGTCTCCTGTCCCCTGTGTCAGACTGGTGCTGTCTCCTGTCCCCTGAGTCAGGCTGGTGCTGTCTCCTGTCCCCTGAGTCAGGCTGGTGCTGTCTCCTGTCCCCTGTGTCAGACTGGTGCTGTCTCCTGTCCCCTGAGTCAGGCTGGTGCTGTCTCCTGTCCCCTGTGTCAGACTGGTGCTGTCTCCTGTCCCCTGAGTCAGACTGGTGCTGTCTCCTGTCCCCTGAGTCAGACTGGTGCTGTCTCCTGTCCCCTGTGTCAGCTTGGTGCTGTCTCCTGTCCCCTGTGTCAGCTTGGTGCTGTCTCCTGTCCCCTGAGTCAGGCTGGTGCTGTCTCCTGTCCCCTGAGTCAGGCTGGTGCTGTCTCCTGTCCCCTGTGTCAGGCTGGTGCTGTCTCCTGTCCCCTGAGTCAGGCTGGTGCTGTCTCCTGTCCCCTGTGTCAGCTTGGTGCTGTCTCCTGTCCCCTGTGTCAGACTGGTGCTGTCTCCTGTCCCCTGAGTCAGACTGGTGCTGTCTCCTGTCCCCTGAGTCAGACTGGTGCTGTCTCCTGTCCCCTGAGTCAGGCTGGTGCTGTCTCCTGTCCCCTGAGTCAGACTGGTGCTGTCTCCTGTCCCCTGAGTCAGACTGGTGCTGTCTCCTGTCCCCTGAGTCAGACTGGTGCTGTCTCCTGTCCCCTGAGTCAGACTGGTGCTGTCTCCTGTCCCCTGTGTCAGGCTGGTGCTGTCTCCTGTCCCCTGAGTCAGACTGGTGCTGTCTCCTGTCCCCTGAGTCAGGCTGGTGCTGTCTCCTGTCCCCTGAGTCAGGCTGGTGCTGTCTCCTGTCCCCTGTGTCAGCTTGGGAATGGGCTTTTCTCTGGTAGATCCATATCATAAGCTTTATTTCTGTCCTCATCTTTAACCCACAGAGGTTTACAGACCAGCCTGCTCTCTTGAGGTCATGTTGCAGACAGCTGTAGCCTTTTAAATGTAGAAAATAATTGGTTTGGTTAATAAAGAAGAAACAATAGATTTTCTTTTAATCAATTATGACATTATTGGATGTGATTTAACTAGTCACATATGTCACTTTCTTTCAGCTTGAGCTGACAGTTTGACATGTGAAAATCACATAGCTGTTTTCACAAGTTAAGCTTAAATTTCACACGTAAAACCACATTTTGACATGTGTTAAATTCACGTGAGAATAATAACATGTTTTCACCTCACATGTGGATTGCATTTTCACATGTGAAATTTGAGGTTTTGCATGTTAAAAAGTTTCATTGACGTGAAAATGTTACTTTCATGTGTGAAATTGCAAGTTCACATGTGAAAATCAATCACAAGTTAAAAATAATCTAATTTGCCCAAATGCAACATTTGTTTTATTTTTGGGGGTTGGGGGGCACATAGTTCTGCTGCGTGAAGGTCACTGCCTGTTAAAGTGGCAATCCTTAGTTGCTACATCCATTATTCAGCTTATAAATAATGAATGATATGTACCCATTGATTATTGAAGAATATAACTTACAAAAGCTTATCCAGATCTGTTGTACCGCATCAAAACCCAACATATAACCCTGTTATACACCAGTGTTTGTAAACGTAGGAAATGTAAACAACCACTGTATAGCCCCAAAAAATATAATTGAGTTAAAACTATATTTGAAATCATGGGTGGTCAGTCCTTGCATCCATAACGTAGTCTATGGATTAGAGAGTGGTTGCGTTTCCCCATCTCTCAGCTTTGTACTGAGCCTGTGGCAGGGAGAACCCTTTGTTAATGTTTCGATTGAGGATTGCCGCTTTAAATACCTTTTTTTAATACAGTAATAGTGTTATTATATAGTGCAGTCCTCTAGTGATTGAGTTACTTTGGTGCCGTTAATATCAAGCCAAAGTTCTGATGTCGAGAACAACATTTTCAGTATTGAAAACTAAAAAGAATGCAAAAGTATTGATAGCAGGAAATAATTTCAACATGTGAGAACAAATGAATTGTAAATGGATGCAAAAAAATATTGTTCAGCTAAGCATTTTTTTTAATGATAATGCGATTAAATAAAACTCCTCCCTGCAATTTTCCCCATCTTTAGTCATGTTACCATGGCTTTTGGTTATGTTACCATGGCTTTTGGTTATGTTACCATGGCTTTTGGTTATGTTACCATGGCTTTTGGTTATGTTACCATGGCTTTTGGTTATGTTACCACGGCTTTTGGTTATGTTACCACGGCCTTTAGTCATGTTACCATGGCTTTTGGTTATGTTACCATGGCTTTTGGTTATGTCACCACGGCCTTTGGTTATGTCACCACGGCCTTTGGTTATGTCACCACGGCCTTTGGTTATGTCACCACGGCTTTTGGTTATGTCACCACGGCCTTTGGTTATGTCACCACGGCCTTTGGTTATGTCACCACGGCCTTTTGTTATGTTACCACGGCCTTTGGTTATGTCACCACGGCCTTTGGTTATGTCACCACGGCCTTTGGTTATGTCACCACGGCCTTTTGTTATGTTACCACGGCCTTTGGTTATGTCACCACGGCCTTTGGTTATGTCACCACGGCCTTTGGTTATGTCACCACGGCCTTTTGTTATGTTACCACAGCCTTTGGTTATGTCACCACGGCCTTTGGTTATGTCACCACGGCCTTTGGTTATGTCACCACGGCCTTTGGTTATGTCACCACGGCCTTTGCATTCGCTGCCTTTTTTCCAGTTGCAAGTTTTGTCACATTCATTCCAGCAACCCACTGCTGGTTTTCCTCAAGCTAATAAACAGGGTTGGTTCTGGTCGGTCCCTGGATGGGAGACCAGATGTAGCTAGAAGTGGTGAAAAATAAACGTGTAAAATTTTGTGTCCGATGTGAAAATGTCAACAACATTTGTATTTATATATTTTTTTTTACGTGAAAAAATCATTACATATGTGTTATGGTTATATATAATGATGGCGAATTGCTTGATTTCCACGTTTTTAGTATATATATATATAGTTGAAGTCAGAAGTTTACATACACCTTAAAATACATTTAAACTCTGCTTTTCACAATTCCTGACATTTAAGCCTAGTAAAAATACCCTGTCTTAGGTCAGTTAGGATCACCACTTTATTTTAAGAATGTGAACTGTCAGAGTAATAGTAAGAGAGAATGGTTTATTTATTTCATCACATTCCCAGTGGGTCAGAAGTTTACATACACTTAATTAGTTTTTGAGAGCACTGTCTTTAAATTGATTATCCTGGGTCATAATCGTTTCAGGTAGCCTTCCACAAGCTTCCCACAACAAGTTGGGTGAATTGTGGCCCACTCCTCCTGACAGAGCTGGTGTAACTGAGTCAGGTTTGTAGGCCTCTTTGCTCGCACACACTTTTTCAGTTCTGCCCACAATGTTTGATAGGATTGAGGTCAGGGCTTTGTGATGGCCTCTCCGATACCTTGACTTTGTTGTCCATAAGCCATTTTGCCACAACTTTGGAATTATGCTTGGGGTCATTGTCCATTTGGAAGACCCATTTGCGACCAAGCTTTAACTTCCTGACTGATGTCTTGAGCTGTTGCTTCAATATATCCACATAATTTTCTTTCCTCATGATGCCATCTATTTTGTGAAGTGCACCAGTCCCTCCTGCAGCAAAGCACCCCACAACATGATGCTGTCACCCCCGTGCTTCACGTTTGGGATGGTGTTTTTCAAGCCTCCCCCTTTTCCTCCAAACATAACGATGGTCATTATGGCCAAACAGTTCTATTTTTGTCAGACCAGAGGACATTTCTCCAAAAAGTAAGATCTTTGTCCCCATGTGCAGCTGCAAATCGTAGTCTGGCTATTTAATGGCGGTTTTGGAGCAGTGGCTTCTTCCTGGCTGAGCGGCCTTTCAGGTTGTGTCGATATAGGACTCGTTTTACTGTGGATATAGATACTTTTGTACCTGTTTCCTCCAGCATCTTCACAAGGTCCTTTGCTGTTGTTCTGGGATTGATTTGCACTTTTCGCACCAATTTCTAGTAGACAGAACTTGTCTCCTTCCTGAGCGGTATGATGGCTGCGTGGTCCCATGGTGTTTATACTTGCATACTATTGTTTGTACAGATGAACATGGTACCTTCAGGTGTTTGGAAATTGCTTCCAAGGATGAACCAGACTTTTGGAGGTCTACAATTTTTTTCTGAGGTCTTGGCTGATTTCTTTTGATTTTCCCATGATGTCTTGCAAAAAAACACTGAGTTTGAAGGTAGGCCTTGAAAAACATCCACAGGTACACCTCCAATTGACTCAAATAATGTCAATTAGCCTATCAGAAGCTTCTAAAGCCATGACATCATTTTCTGGAATTTCCCAAGCTGTTTAAAGGCACAGTCAACTTAGTGTTTCTGACCCACTGGAATTGTGATACAGTGAATTATAAGTGGAAAAATCTGTCTGCCAACAATTGTTGGAAAAATTACATGCACAAAGTAGATGTCCTAACCAACTTGCCAAAACTATAATTTGTTAACAAGAATTTTGGTTAAAAAACGAGTTTTAATGACTCCAACCTAAGTGTATGTCAATTTCTGACTTCAATATATATATATATATTTTTTTTTATAAATAGCTATATACACTACCAGTCAAAAGTTTGGACACACCTCCTCATTTCATGTTTTTTCTTAATTTGTTTCTATTTTCTATATTGTAGAATAATAGTAAAGACATCAAAACTATGAAGTAACACATATGCAATCATGTAGTAACCAATCAAAGTATTTATATTTGAGATTCTTCAAAGTAGCCACCCTTTGCCTTGATGACATCTTGACAGCTAGCTTCCGTCCTCCTCTTTGTACATTGACTTCAATACAAAATCTAGGAGGCTCTTGCTTCTCACTCGCTTCCATGATGACTTCCAGAGGACGTTGTCCAACCTATCAGAGCTCTTGGAGCATGAACTGACATGTTATCCACCCAATCAAAGGATCAGAGAATGAATCTAGTACTAAAAGCAGAAGCTACAGCTCGCTAGCACTGCAGTGCATAAAATGTGGTGAGGAGTTTACTCAAAGTGAAATACAATAGTTGAACAGTTTTCAAGAAATTAAATATATTCAAAAATGAAGGAGAAGCAAGAAAGAGAGAGATATTTCGTATTGTTTTTCATTTTCAGTTTCAATTACTTCACTAGCAAATGCAGCTGGCTAATTTAGCCTACTTAATCACCCGGCTCAAACAGAGAGGGATGCTATGTTAGCTAGCTGGCTATGGCTATCCAACAGAGAGGGATGCTATGTTAGTTAGCTGGCTATCCAACACAACACTGGAACTCTTCCAAGTCAAGGTAAGCTTTTGGTTGATTTAATTTATTGCCGGTGTAACTGCTAAGCTGCTTACTGACTATACACTGCAACGCTATTGCATGATTAAAGCAGGTTTACTAACACGTTAGCTCTATTAGCTATGTTGGCTCGTATGGGGACTACGATGTAGGCTGTGTTTTACGGTTAGTGTAGGATTTGGCTTGGAAAGGTTATTTCACCTGGTTACATACTGCTGATGTGTTGTGCATTGAAGTCCACAAGCGAAGGGATAATGTGAGAGAGTGGGAGAGCGCATACATAGAAGAAGGAATACAACGTGGCTGCTGTGAAAGTGAACTGTGTTAAATCGTGATTTGGGGTGTATTCATTCCACCGATTCGGTTGAAAAACATTTGTTAAGCGTAAGCAAACAAACCAGAGATTTAAAAAAAAATCCTACAATTGTCCAAAAATAAACTCTCGTTTGCAACTGTTACACACTAGATAATCAGCTAGATGAAGAGTATGCAAGGCGGTAATTGAATGTGTCACGGTCTGTCCATATCACTCTCTGTCACCTCAAATGTTTTTTTCAACCAGTGTTGTAAACTAGGTTGTAGAATAAAACGTAACAACATCTGGAAGGTTCTGAATACTTTCCGAAGTGACTTCAGAAAAATGTTGACTTTTTCCCACAATTTCTTATGTTACGTTCTCATTCTAAAATGTTTTAAATAAACACAAATCCTCAGCAATATTTTCACACAATACCCCATAATCATGAAGCAAAAACAGTCAAAATTTTTTATTTTGCTAAATAATTAAGTATAAAAAAACATAAATACTTTATTTACAGAAGTATTCAGAGCTTTTGCTATGAGATTCGAAATTGCGCTCAGATCAAATCAAAATCAAATGTATTTATAAAGCCCTTCGTATATCAGTTGATATCTCAAAGTGCTGTACAGAAACCCAGCCTAAAACCCCAAACAGCAAGCAATGCAGGTGTAGAAGCACGGTGGCTAGGAAAAACTCCCTAGAAAGGCCAAAACCTAGGAAGAAACCTAGAGAGGAACCAGGCTATGTGGGGTGGCCAGTCCTCTTCTGGCTGTGCCGGGTGGAGATTATAACAGAACATGGCCAAGATGTTCAAATGTTCATAGATGACCAGCAGGGTCAAATAATAATAATCACAGTTGTTGTCGAGGTTGCAATAGGTCAGCACCTCAGGCTTTTCGTAGCCGATCATTCAGAGTATCTCTACCGCTCCTACTGTCTCTAGAGAGTTGAAAACAGCAGGTCTGAAACAGGTAGCACGTCCGGTGAACAGGTCAGGGTTTCTTACCTGCAGGCAGAACAGAACAGTTGAAACTGGAGCAGCAGCACGGCCAGGTGTACTGGGGACAGCAAGGAGCCATAAGGCCAGGTAGTCCTGAGGCATGGTCCTAGGACTCAGGTCCTCCGAGTGAGAGAAAGACAAATAATTAGAGAGAGCATTCTTAAATTCACACAGGACACCGGATAAGACAGGAGAAATACTCCAGATATAACAGACTGATCCTAGCCCCCCGACACATAAACTACTGCAGCATAAATACTGGAGGCTGAGACAGGAGGGGTCGGCAGACACTGTGGCCCATCCAATGATACCCTCGGACAGGCCAAACAGGCAGGATATAACCCCACCCACTTTACCAAAGCACAGCCCCCACACAACTTCTGTAAATAGTACTTTTCCTCTTCGCTGCTTCTGGTTCCCTCACTGTTGATGAAAGGAACACTTGGTTCCTGGAGCAAATAGCACTACTATTGACCACGACCTCTTTGTAGTGAATAGACTATGTGTGTCTGTGTCCCAAACGGCACCCTAATCCCTACATAGTGCCCATAGGGCCTATAGGGCTCTGGTCAAAACAAGGGCTCTATGTAGGGAATAGGGTTCCAAACGAAGGGTTCCTGTAGCAAACGGCTCCCAGCAGCTCTGCTTGATTAGGCATCGTTCCACACTTTAATGAATGTTAATGGAGTTTTTACATGTCTGTTTTGCATGCGGCGTATGAGAGAGAGAGCTGGTTTAATAGCTCATCAGTCACCGCCTGAGTTTCTCTTGACCTTCAGGAGGAAGTTTATGTTAAGAGTAATTTGGTTAAATGATGCAAGAGGGGTTGTCTTATTGGATTTCTGTCATCTTTCAACAGTGTGGTTATGACTCTCGAGTTCTGTAGCTACGTTTCCACTTTTTAATATTTTATTACGATGCTTCCAACAACAACGTCACCTACCTTTAGCAGTTACAACGATGTGTTCATCTCTGGAGTCAGGTGACGTAATTCAGACCCCTTGACTATTCCACATTTTGTTCGGTTATAGCTCTAAAATATATTAAATAGTCTTTCCCCTCATCAATCTACACACAATATCAATAATGACAAGGCAAATAACTATTTTAGATTTTTTTTTTAAGAAACAAATGTCACATTTACATAAGTATTCAGACGCCTTCCTCAGTACTTTGCTGAAGCATCTTTCGCATCCATAAGAGCCTCGAGTCTTCTTGGGTATGAAGCTACAAGCTTGGCACACCTGTAGGGAAAAACAGGGAAAAATCTCCCATTCTTCTCTGCAGATCCTCTCAAAATCAGTCAGGTTGGATGAGAAGCGTTGCTGCACAGCTATTTTCAGGTCTCTCCAGAGATGTCCGATCTTGATGTCCGGGTTCAAGTCCGGGCTCTGGCTGGGCATTCAAGGATATTCAGAAACTTGTCCCAAAGCCACTCCTGCATTGTCCTGTTGGAAGGTAAACGTTCGCCCCAGTCTGTCTGATGTCCTGACCGCTCTGGGGCAGGTTTTCATCAAGGATCTCTCTGTATTTTGCTCCGTTTAATCTTTGCTTTGATCCTGACTAGTCTCCCAGTCCCTGTCGTGGAAAAACATCCTCGCAGAATGATGCTTCCACCACCGTGCTTCACCGTAGGGATGGTGCCATGTTTTCTCTAGACATGATGCTTGTCATTCAGGCCAAAGTGTTCAATCTTGGTTTCATCAGACCAGATAATCGTGTTTGGCATGGTCAGAGAGTCCTTTAGGTGCCTCTTGGCAAACTCCAAGCGGGCTGTCGTGTGCCTTTTAGTGAGGAGTGGCTTCCGTCTGGCCACTCTACTATAAAGGCCTGATTCGTGGAGTGCTGCAGAGATGGTTGTCCTTCTGGAAGGTTCTCCCATCTCCACAGAGGAACTCTGGAGCTCTGTCAGTGTGACCATAGGGTTCCTGGTCACCTCCCTGACCAAGGCCCTTCTCCCCTGATTATTTAGTTTGGCTGGGCGGCCAGCTCTAGGAAGAGTCTTGGTGGTTCTAAACATCTTCCATTTAAGAATGATGGAGGCCACTGTGTTCGTCGGGACCTTCAATGCTGCAGACATTATTTTGGTTCCCTTCCCCAGATCTGTGCCTCGACACAGTCCTGTCTCGGAGCTCTACGGACAATTTCTTCAACCTCATGGCTCGGTTTTTGCTCTGATATGCTCTGTCAACAGGTGTGTGCCTTTCCAAATCATGTCCAATCAATTGAATTTACCACAGGTGGACTCCAATCAAGTTGTAGAAACATCTCAAGGATGATCAATGGAAACAGGATGCACCTGAGCTCAATTTTGAGTCTCATAGTAAAGGTCTGAATACTTATGTAAATAAAGTATTTCTGTTTTATTTTCTGTACATAAGCTGTAATTGCAAACTTCAACAGTCGGGACAAAGTTCAATATTAACATACAATTATTAGACTTTGTAGATCCAGACCATGTACAGATACAGAGCCTGGAGAAGTGGATGGGTAGGTAGGAGGGAAGAAGAGAGAGAATGAGGGAAGAGAGAGAGAGAATAACGGAAGAGAGAGAGAGAGGGAGAGAAGGAGAGAGAGAGAGAATGAAGGAAGAAGAGAGAGAGAGAATAAGGGAAGAGAGAGAGAGAGATTGAAGGAAGAAGAGAGAGAGAGAATATAGGAAGAGAGAGAGAGAGATTGAAGGAAGAAGAGAGAGAGAGAATATAGGAAGAGAAAGAGAGAGATTGAAGGAAGAAGAGAGAGAGAGAATATAGGAAGAGAGAGAGAGAGATTGAAGGAAGAAGAGAGAGAGAGAATATAGGAAGAAGAGAGAGAGATTGAAGGAAGAAGAGAGAGAGAGAATATAGGAAGAGAGAGAGAGATTGAAGGAAGAAGAGAGAGAGAGAATATAGGAAGAGAGAGAGAGAGATTGAAGGAAGAAGAGAGAGAGAGAATATAGGAAGAGAGAGAGAGAGATTGAAGGAAGAAGAGAGAGAGAGAATAAGGGAAGAGAGAGAGAGAGATTGAAGGAAGAAGAGAGAGAGAATATAGGAAGAGAGAGAGAGAGAGATTGAAGGAAGAAGAGAGAGAGAGATTGAAGGAAGAAGAGAGAGAGAGAGATTGAAGGAAGAAGAGAGAGAGAGAGAATAAAGAGAAATAGGTCACCTTCATGATAGTAGTTTGCAATTCAAATATGTGTTTCCATCAGAAGAGAAGTGAGGAGGAGGTGTAACCTACTAGGGTTACGCTCCATCAGAAGAGAAGTGAGGAGGAGGTGTAACCTACTAGGGTTACGCTCCATCAGAAGAGAAGTGAGGAGGAGGTGTAACCTACTAGGGTTACGCTCCATCAGAAGAGAAGTGAGGAGGAGGTGTAACCTACTAGGGTTATGCTCCATCAGAAGAGAAGTGAGGAGGAGGTGTAACCTACTAGGGTTACGCTCCATCAGAAGAGAAGTGAGGAGGAGGTGTAACCTACTAGGGTTACGCTCCATCCGAAGAGAAGTGAGGAGGAGGTGTAACCTACTAGGGTTAGGGTTACGCTCCATCAGAAGTGAAGTGAGGAGGAGGTGTAACCTACTAGGGTTATGCTCCATCAGAAGAGAAGTGAGGAGGAGGTGTAACCTACTTGGGTTACGCTCCATCAGAAGAGAAGTGAGGAGGAGGTGTAACCTACTAGGGTTAGGGTTACGCTCCATCAGAAGAGAAGTGAGGAGGAGGTGTAACCTACTAGGGTTAGGGTTACGCTCCATCAGAAGAGAAGTGAGGAGGAGGTGTAACCTACTAGGGTTAGGGTTACGCTCCATCAGAAGAGAAGTGAGGAGGAGGTGTAACCTACTAGGGTTAGGGTTACGCTCCATCAGAAGAGAAGTGAGGAGGAGGTGTAACCTACTAGGGTTAGGGTTACGCTCCATCAGAAGAGAAGTGAGGAGGAGGTGTAACCTACTAGGGTTAGGGTTACGCTCCATCAGAAGTGAAGTGAGGAGGAGGTGTAACCTACTAGTGTTACGCTCCATCAGAAGAGAAGTGAGGAGGAGGTGTAACCTACTAGGGTTACGCTCCATCAGAAGAGAAGTGAGGAGGAGGTGTAACCTACTAGGGTTAGGGTTACGCTCCATCAGAAGAGAAGTGAGGAGGAGGTGTAACCTACTAGGTTTAGGGTTACGCTCCATCAGAAGAGAAGTGAGGAGGAGGTGTAACCTACTAGGGTTATGCTCCATCAGAAGAGAAGTGAGGAGGAGGTGTAACCTACTTGGGTTACGCTCCATCAGAAGAGAAGTGAGGAGGAGGTGTAACCTACTAGGGTTAGGGTTACGCTCCATCAGAAGAGAAGTGAGGAGGAGGTGTAACCTACTAGGGTTAGGGTTACGCTCCATCAGAAGAGAAGTGAGGAGGAGGTGTAACCTACTAGGGTTAGGGTTACGCTCCATCAGAAGAGAAGTGAGGAGGAGGTGTAACCTACTAGGGTTAGGGTTACGCTCCATCAGAAGAGAAGTGAGGAGGAGGTGTAACCTACTAGGGTTAGGGTTACGCTCCATCAGAAGAGAAGTGAGGAGGAGGTGTAACCTACTAGGGTTAGGGTTACGCTCCATCAGAAGAGAAGTGAGGAGGAGGTGTAACCTACTAGGGTTAGGGTTACGCTCCATCAGAAGTGAAGTGAGGAGGAGGTGTAACCCACTAGTGTTACGCTCCATCAGAAGAGAAGTGAGGAGGAGGTGTAACCTACTAGGGTTACGCTCCATCAGAAGAGAAGTGAGGAGGAGGTGTAACCTACTAGGGTTAGGGTTACGCTCCATCAGAAGAGAAGTGAGGAGGAGGTGTAACCTACTAGGGTTAGGGTTACGCTCCATCAGAAGAGAAGTGAGGAGGAGGTGTAACCTACTAGGGTTATGCTCCATCAGAAGAGAAGTGAGGAGGAGGTGTAACCTACTTGGGTTACGCTCCATCAGAAGAGAAGTGAGGAGGAGGTGTAACCTACTAGGGTTAGGGTTACGCTCCATCAGAAGAGAAGTGAGGAGGAGGTGTAACCTACTAGGGTTAGGGTTACGCTCCATCAGAAGAGAAGTGAGGAGGAGGTGTAACCTACTAGGGTTAGGGTTACGCTCCATCAGAAGAGAAGTGAGGAGGAGGTGTAACCTACTAGGGTTAGGGTTACGCTCCATCAGAAGAGAAGTGAGGAGGAGGTGTAACCTACTAGGGTTAGGGTTATGCTCCATCAGAAGAGAAGTGAGGAGGAGGTGTAACCTACTAGGGTTAGGGTTACGCTCCATCAGAAGTGAAGTGAGGAGGAGGTGTAACCTACTAGGGTTTACGCTCCATCAGAAGTGAAGTGAGGAGGAGGTGTAACCTACTAGTGTTACGCTCCATCAGAAGAGAAGTGAGGAGGAGGTGTAACCTACTAGGGTTACGCTCCATCAGAAGAGAAGTGAGGAGGAGGTGTAACCTACTAGGGTTAGGGTTACGCTCCATCAGAAGAGAAGTGAGGAGGAGGTGTAACCTACTAGGGTTAGGGTTACGCTCCATCAGAAGAGAAGTGAGGAGGAGGTGTAACCTACTAGGGTTATGCTCCATCAGAAGAGAAGTGAGGAGGAGGTGTAACCTACTTGGGTTACGCTCCATCAGAAGAGAAGTGAGGAGGAGGTGTAACCTACTAGGGTTAGGGTTACGCTCCATCAGAAGAGAAGTGAGGAGGAGGTGTAACCTACTAGGGTTAGGGTTACGCTCCATCAGAAGAGAAGTGAGGAGGAGGTGTAACCTACTAGGGTTAGGGTTACGCTCCATCAGAAGAGAAGTGAGGAGGAGGTGTAACCTACTAGGGTTAGGGTTACGCTCCATCAGAAGAGAAGTGAGGAGGAGGTGTAACCTACTAGGGTTAGGGTTATGCTCCATCAGAAGAGAAGTGAGGAGGAGGTGTAACCTACTAGGGTTAGGGTTACGCTCCATCAGAAGTGAAGTGAGGAGGAGGTGTAACCTACTAGGGTTATGCTCCATCAGAAGAGAAGTGAGGAGGAGGTGTAACCTACTTGGGTTACGCTCCATCAGAAGAGAAGTGAGGAGGAGGTGTAACCTACTAGGGTTAGGGTTACGCTCCATCAGAAGAGAAGTGAGGAGGAGGTGTAACCTACTAGGGTTAGGGTTACGCTCCATCAGAAGAGAAGTGAGGAGGAGGTGTAACCTACTAGGGTTAGGGTTACGCTCCATCAGAAGAGAAGTGAGGAGGAGGTGTAACCTACTAGGGTTAGGGTTACGCTCCATCAGAAGAGAAGTGAGGAGGAGGTGTAACCTACTAGGGTTATGCTCCATCAGAAGAGAAGTGAGGAGGAGGTGTAACCTACTTGGGTTACGCTCCATCAGAAGAGAAGTGAGGAGGAGGTGTAACCTACTAGGGTTAGGGTTACGCTCCATCAGAAGAGAAGTGAGGAGGAGGTGTAACCTACTAGGGTTAGGTTACGCTCCATCAGAAGAGAAGTGAGGAGGAGGTGTAACCTACTAGGGTTAGGGTTACGCTCCATCAGAAGAGAAGTGAGGAGGAGGTGTAACCTACTAGGGTTAGGGTTATGCTCCATCAGAAGAGAAGTGAGGAGGAGGTGTAACCTACTAGGTTAGGGTTACGCTCCATCAGAAGTGAAGTGAGGAGGAGGTGTAACCTACTAGGGTTTACGCTCCATCAGAAGTGAAGTGAGGAGGAGGTGTAACCTACTAGTGTTACGCTCCATCAGAAGAGAAGTGAGGAGGAGGTGTAACCTACTAGGGTTACGCTCCATCAGAAGAGAAGTGAGGAGGAGGTGTAACCTACTAGGGTTAGGGTTACGCTCCATCAGAAGAGAAGTGAGGAGGAGGTGTAACCTACTAGGGTTAGGGTTACGCTCCATCAGAAGAGAAGTGAGGAGGAGGTGTAACCTACTAGGGTTACGCTCCATCAGAAGAGAAGTGAGGAGGAGGTGTAACCTACTAGGGTTAGGGTTACGCTCCATCAGAAGAGAAGTGAGGAGGAGGTGTAACCTACTAGGGTTAGGGTTACGCTCCATCAGAAGAGAAGTGAGGAGGAGGTGTAACCTACTAGGGTTAGGGTTACGCTCCATCAGAAGAGAAGTGAGGAGGAGGTGTAACCTACTAGGGTTAGGGTTACGCTCCATCAGAAGAGAAGTGAGGAGGAGGTGTAACCTACTAGGGTTAGGGTTATGCTCCATCAGAAGAGAAGTGAGGAGGAGGTGTAACCTACTAGGGTTAGGGTTACGCTCCATCAGAAGTGAAGTGAGGAGGAGGTGTAACCTACTAGGGTTATGCTCCATCAGAAGAGAAGTGAGGAGGAGGTGTAACCTACTAGGGTTAGGGTTACGCTCCATCAGAAGTGAAGTGAGGAGGAGGTGTAACCTACTAGGGTTACGCTCCATCAGAAGAGAAGTGAGGAGGAGGTGTAACCTACTAGGGTTAGGGTTACGCTCCATCAGAAGAGAAGTGAGGAGGAGGTGTAACCTACGAGGGTTACGCTCCATCAGAAGAGAAGTGAGGAGGAGGTGTAACCTACTAGGGTTACGCTACATCAGAAGAGAAGTGAGGAGGAGGTGTAACCTACTAGGGTTATGCTCCATCAGAAGAGAAGTGAGGAGGAGGTGTAACCTACTAGGGTTACGCTACATCAGAAGAGAAGTGAGGAGGAGGTGTAACCTACTAGGGTTACGCTACATCAGAAGAGAAGTGAGGAGGAGGGGTAACCTACTAGGGTTACGCTACATCAGAAGAGAAGTGAGGAGGAGGTGTAACCTACTAGGGTTATGCTCCATCAGAAGAGAAGTGAGGAGGAGGTGTAACCTACTAGGGTTACGCTCCATCAGAAGAGAAGTGAGGAGGAGGTGTAACCTACTAGGGTTACGCTCCATCAGAAGAGAAGTGAGGAGGAGGTGTAACCTACTAGGGTTACGCTCCATCAGAAGAGAAGTGAGGAGGAGGTGTAACCTACTAGGGTTAGGGTTACGCTCCATCAGAAGAGAAGTGAGGAGGAGGTGTAACCTACTAGGGTTACGCTCCATCAGAAGAGAAGTGAGGAGGAGGTGTAACCTACTAGGGTTAGGGTTACGCTCCATCAGAAGAGAAGTGAGGAGGAGGTGTAACCTACTAGGGTTACGCTCCATCAGAAGAGAAGTGAGGAGGTGTAACCTATTCTTGGCACCACATGCAAGGCCCACAGTCACTTTGCTTATGGGACTTAGGGGCTTCTGAGTGAAGCATGCTAGGCCCCATCACCATCCCAAACATTAGCCAGCCACCACTGATTCAAGACATCTATTAGCAGGCTTGGGTTTTGTGTTTCCAATGACACCCTGTTCCCGACAGAGTGCATTTTTTGGGGGGACCAGAGCCCTCAAAAGTAGTGCACTACGTAGGGAATAGGGTGCATATTTGAGACGTACCGCTGCTTTTAAAAGGATTAGGAGGCCTGACAGGCATTTGACTTCAAGCATTGTCATTCATTCAAATTTATTCATCTGAATACAGTTAACAATAAAGAATAAAAATAAAAAAAACGATCCACTTTTTTTCCTTCCGAGGATTCATTTGGTTGATTTCAATATTGATGTATTGTAACTGCAGCCTAGTTTCCTGTTTCCTGTCAGCCCTCCTGTGGAGGATGAAGAGACTCTTCTCCGGCAGACTCCACTAGAATAGACTCAGAGAGGAACAGCGCCACACGCACACACACACGTTTTCATATTTCCATATTGAATAGAATTAATAATTAATTATAGCTGAATGGAGAATCACAGTCATGATCTCGTGGACCACTGCTGAGATAGGCATGTTATGTACAGTACAGTACAGTGGACAAAATAGGAGTTATGTATTGAATTATTTGACAATGCGTTGTGTTTGTTCTTATGTGTGTCTCAGGTAGGCTATCTGTATGTCTCAGGTGGGCTATCTGTATGTCTCAGGGGGCTATCTGTATGTTTCTAGGTGGGCTATCTATATGTCTCAGGGGGCTATCTGTATATCTCAGGGGGCTATCTGTATGTTTCTAGGTGGGCTATCTGTATGTTTCTAGGTGGGCTATCTGTATGTCTCAGGGGGCTATCTGTATGTTTCTAGGTGGGCTATCTGTATGTCTCAGGGGGCTATCTGTATGTTTCTAGGTGGGCTATCTGTATGTCTCAGGGGCTATCTGTATGTTTCTAGGTGGGCTATCTGTATGTCTCAGGGGGCTATCTGTATGTTTCTAGGTGGGCTATCTGTATGTCTCAGGTAGGCTATCTGTATGTCTCAGGTAGGCTATCTGTATGTCTCATGGGGCTATCTGTATGTTTCTAGGTGGGCTATCTGTATGTCTCAGGGGGCTATCTGTATGTTTCTAGGTGGGCTATCTGTATGTCTCAGGGGGCTATCTGTATGTTTCTAGGTGGGCTATCTGTATGTCTCAGGGGGCTATCTGTATGTTTCTAGGTGGGCTATCTGTATGTCTCAGGTGGCTATCTGTATGTCTCAGGGGCTATCTGTATGTCTCAGGGGGCTATCTGTATGTCTCAGGTGGCTATCTGTATGTCTCAGGTAGTCTATCTGTGTGTCTCAGGTAGGCTATCTGTATGTCTCAGGGGGCTATCTGTATGTCTCAGGGGTCTATCTGTGTGTCTCAGGTAGCTATCTGTGTGTCTCAGGTAGTCTATCTGTGTGTCTCAGGTAGTCTATCTGTGTGTCTCAGGTAGGCTATCTGTGTGTCTCAGGTAGGCTATCTGTGTGTCTCAGGTAGTCTATCTGTGTGTCTCAGGTAGTCTATCTGTATGTCTCAGGGGGCTATCTGTATGTTTCTAGGTGGGCTATCTGTATGTCTCAGGTGACACAGGTAGGCTATCTGTATGTCTCAGGTAGGCTATCTGTATGTCTCAGGGGGCTATCTGTATGTTTCTAGGTGGGCTATCTGTATGTCTCAGGGGGCTATCTGTATGTTTCTAGGTGGGCTATCTGTATGTCTCAGGGGGCTATCTGTATGTTTCTAGGTGGGCTATCTGTATGTCTCAGGTGGCTATCTGTATGTCTCAGGGGGCTATCTGTATGTCTCAGGTGGCTATCTGTATGTCTCAGGTAGTCTATCTGTGTGTCTCAGGTAGGCTATCTGTATGTCTCAGGGGGCTATCTGTATGTCTCAGTGGGCTATCTGTATGTCTCAGGTGGCTATCTGTGTGTCTCAGGTAGTCTATCTGTGTGTCTCAGGTAGTCTATCTGTGTCTCAGGTAGTCTATCTGTATGTCTCAGGGGGCTATCTGTATGTTTCTAGGTGGGCTATCTGTATGTTTCTAGGTGGGCTATCTGTATGTTTCTAGGTGGGCTATCTGTATGTTTCTAGGTGGGCTATCTGTATATCTCAGGGGGCTATCTGTATGTTTCTAGGTGGGCTATCTGTATGTTTCTAGGTGGGCTATCTGTATATCTCAGGGGGCTATCTGTATGTTTCTAGGTGGGCTATCTGCATGTCTCAGGGGGCTATCTGTATGTCTCAGGGGGCTATCTGTATGTTTCTAGGTGGGCTATCTGTATGTTTCTAGGTAGGCTATCTGTATGTCTCAGGGGGCTATCTGTATGTTTCTAGGTGGGCTATCTGTATGTCTCAGGCGGCGTTTCTCTATTGGCAACTATTCTTTGAGTTTGCCTTTGCTTTGCAGTGTAAATGTGTATATTTAGCGTACGCCAGCAATTACACTGTGACCCTAATGAGATGTTTTGTTCTTTGAGCGAACCCTGCCAATAACACCTTAGGTCAAATGGATACTGTCACTTTGATCACACTGTGTCCTTCTAGGATGTTTTCTTAGCTTCCAATTGGCTCATTCATCCCCCTCCTCTCCCCTGTAACTATACCCCAGGTTGTTGCTGTAAATGAGAATGTGTTCTCAGTCAACTTACCTGGTAAAATAAGGGTAAAAAAAATGTCCTTCTATGATGTTATCTCATTGATACAATCTGATTATGGCATATTGTAGAGTACTAATGAGTCCGTCCCAAATTGCACCCTACTCACTGTATAGAGTGTACTAGTTTTAACCAGGGCCCATAGGGCTGTGCACCCTACTTTATTTCACCTACATACCACATCAGAAAGTGTAAATAGGGTTTATTAAGGATGTCATTATTTATATTTTCTGCCCAGAGTTGCTTGTTGGATTTGAAAGCAGTGACAGAGGTTGGTAATGTGCTTATGTATTCAGTGTCACACTGAGGCAGTTCTGCTCTCATTGATGACAGATTGAGTCAGGGCAGGGTGAGGCAGGACAGATTGAGGCAGGACAGATTGAGGCAGGACAGGGTGAGTCAGGGCAGGGTGAGGCAGGACAGGGTGAAACAGGACAGGGTGAAACAGGACAGGGTGAGTCAGGACAGGGTGAGTCAGGACTCCTATTGTTATGAAAAGCACTATATAAATGTGTTACATTATTTATTATTATTATTATTATTATTTTATCCTGTCTGCTCATATGGACTGACCTCTTCAATTCAAACCAACAGGTTTTCAGTGGAGTTCAAGTCTGGGGACTGAGATGACTTTTGCAAAATGTTAATTTAGTGGTTAATGATACATTCCTTTGTGTATTTTGGGGTTATTGTCTTGATGGAAGATCGACGTGTGAACCTCCTGGCAGAGAAAACTAGGTTTTTGGCTAAAATGTATTGGTTCTTGGTAAAGTTCATAATGCTGTTGACCTTAACAAAGGCCTCAGGATCAGTGGAAGCAAAATAGACCCAAAGCATCAAATGTCCACCAACATATTTTACAGTAGGTATGAGGTAATTTTCTGCATACGCCTCTGTTTTTCAACCCCAAAACCCACCACTTGTGTGCCTGGCCAAGAAGCTCCGCCTGGTGTTAGCACCGCCTGGAGTTAGCACCGCCTGGTGTTAGCACCGCCTGGAGTTAGCACCGCCTGGAGTTAGCTCCGCCTGGAGTTAGCTCCGCCTGGAGTTAGCACCGCCTGGAGTTAGCACCGCCTGGAGTTAGCACCGCCTGGAGATTGATAAACGGCATTTGCACTTTGATTGGAACCAGTGCTATGGTCACATGATATAAAAATAGAGCTCTTTGGCCACGCCCACCAGTTATCCTCATCTTCTGCACATCTGTCACTCCAGTGTTTTAATTGCTATATTGTAATTATTTTGCCACTATGGCCTATTTATTGCCTTACCTCCCTTATCCTATCTCATTTGCACACACTGTATATATACTTTTTCTATTGTATTATTGACTGTATGTTTGTTCATTCCATGTGTAACTTTGTGTTGTTGTTTGTGTCGTACTGCTTTGCTTTATCTTGGCCAGGTCGCAGTTGTAAATGAGAACTTGTTCTCAACTAGCCTACCTGGTTAAATAAAGGTGAAAAAAAATCCTTGCAAGGGGAGGGTGCCGGAGTATTGAAAACAGGGATGCCGATCATTTAGACTATTTTCTGTTTGTTGATTACATGTATAACAACATCTCTTTATCTGAGTAATTGTATTATTATACAATAATCACATTTTCCAATTGTATTGAGCATAAAATATAGCTGAACGTTTGTAGTCTTTATATTATAGTCTTCTTTGCTCTTCTTATCAAGGGTGCAATAATGATGGATCTGACTGTATGTCTTCCTGACCTGATGGATCTGACTTCCTGATGGATCTGACTGTATGTCTTCCTGACCTGATGGATCTGACCTCCTGATGGATCTGACCTCCTGATGGATATGACCTCCTGATGGATCTGACTGCATGTCTTCCTGACCTGATGGATCTGACTTCCTGATGGATCTGACCTCCTGATGGATCTGACCTCCTGATGGATCTGACTGTATGTCTTCCTGACCTGATGGATCTGACTTCCTGATGGATCTGACTATGTCTTCCTGACCTGATGGATCTGACTGTATGTCTTCCTGACCTGATGGATCTGACTGTATGTCTTCCTGACCTGATGTATCTGACCTCCTGATGGATCTGACCTCCTGATGGATCTGACTGTATGTCTTCCTGACCTGATGGATCTGACTTCCTGATGGATATGACTGTATGTCTTCCTGACCTGATGGATCTGACCTCCTGATGGATCTGACTGCATGTCTTCCTGACCTGATGGATCTGACCTCCTGATGGATCTGACCTCCTGATGGATCTGACCTCCTGATGGATCTGACTGCATGTCTTCCTGACCTGCTCCTTCCTTCTGTTCGTTGCAGAGAGAGCATTCGAAATGGCACCCCGTTCCCGATGTAGGAGCTATTTGGGATTCAGATAGTGTAGGAATAAGCAGGCAAGGCAGAGAGCACAGCATGTATTTTATAGCAGTAAATATTTATAAAGCATGAGCTGGGCTATCAACACAAATCGAGCTCTACATCGCCACGCTGCTCTGCATTTTTTTTTTTTTTGTGGGAACATTTGACTCTGTCCCTGTACATTACTGGATCCTCACTCTGCTAACGGAGGATACGTGCTAACACTGCTACTGAAGGAGGATACGTGCTAACACTGCTACTGAAGGAGGATACATGCTAACACTGCTACTGAACTCTACTGAAGGAGGATACATGCTAACACTGCTATGGAACTCTACTAAAGGAGGATACATGCTAACACTGCTATGGAACTCTACTGAAGGAAGATACATGCTAACACTGCTACTGAACTCTAACACTGCTATGGAACTCTACTAAAGGAGGATACATGCTAACACTGCTATGGAACTCTACTAAAGGAGGATACATGCTAACACTGCTATGGAACTCTACTAAAGGAGGATACGTGCTAACACTGCTATGGAACTCTACTGAAGGAAGATACATGCTAACACTGCTATGGAACTCTACTAAAGGAGGATACATGCTAACACTGCTATGGAACTCTACTGAAGGAGGATACGTGCTAACACTGCTACTGAAGGAGGATACATGCTAACACTGCTATGGAACTCTACTAAAGGAGGATACGTGCTAACACTGCTATGGAACTACTACGTGCTAACACTTACTGAAGGAATACAGACACTGCTATGGAACTCTACTGAAGGAGGATACGTGCTAACACTGCTATGGAACTCTACCATTTGGGAAACAGACACACAGTCTATATTTAAGCAATAAGGCACAAGGGGGTGTGGTATATGGCCAATATACCATGGCTAATGGCTTTTCTTAGGCACGACACAACCCTTATCCGTCTTATTTTGGCCATATACTGCACCCCCAAGGTGCCGTATTGCTATTACGAACTGGTTACCGACGTAATTAGAGCCATATACTGCAACCTCCCCAAGGTGCCGTATTGCTATTACGAACTGGTTACCAACGTTACCGATGTAATTAGAGCAGTAAAAATATTTTTTTTTGCCATACCCGTGGTATACGGCCTGATGTACCATGGCTGTCAGCCAATTAGAGTTCAGGGCTCGAACCACCCAGTTTATAATGTTGGATATAATATAAAAAGAACAGTTGATAGTAACATTACTAGGGAATATTAATATCTCTGTAAATGAAGATAGATATTATGAGATGACTGATAGGGAATGGGGATCCATTTGGGATGCTTACTGTGTGTACAACTGACTAGGTACCCCCCCCCCCTTTCCATTTCCCCTGAGTAATCTATCAGTAGGATTATGTAAGTAAAATCCCAGCTATGCATTTTGGAGAGAGCCATCATGCAATGTAAGCATTGGGATATTACTCAGGAAATGTCGTCACGGAACATTTCCCAAATTACACTAACGTCTTAATATGAGAGAGAGAGAGAGAGAGAGAGAGAGAGAGAGATGCAGAGAGAGAGAGAGAGACAGAGAGAGATGCAGAGAGAGAGAGATATGCAGAGAGAGAGAGAAGCAGAGAGAGAGAGATATGCAGAGAGAGAGAAGCAGAGAGAGAGCGAGGGGGAGAGATGCAGAGAGAGAGCGAGGGGGAGAGATGCAGAGAGAGAGCGAGGGGGAGAGATGCAGAGAGAGATGCAGAGAGAGAGAGAGATGCAGAGAGAGAGAGAGATGTGGAGAGAGAGATAGAGAGAGAGAGATAGATATGCAGAGAGAGGCAGAGAGAGATATGCAGAGAGAGATAGAGACATAGAGAGAGGCAGAGAGAGAGAGAGATGCAGAGAGAGATATGCAGAGAGAGATAGAGACATTGAGAGAGAGAGAGAGATGCAGAGAGAGGCAGAGAGAGACATGCAGAGAGAGAGAGAGAGAGAGAGATATCTCTCTCTAACACCACCTCCTCTCTGGCCATGTGTGAGCAGCAGTAATCACAGCAGGGCATCATATCATCATGGTTTACTCTCTCTCCCTCTTCTCTCTCTCTATCTCCCCTTTCTTTCTCACTCTTCCAGTACTGGACAGCTTGTATAGACAGGATCCAACATCTTGGCCCTGGGAGTTGATGAACAATTACTCACACATACACTAGTGGAGAGGATAGCACATGGATCCTACATGGTACCACTAGTAGAGAGGGTAGAACATGGACCCTGCATGGTACCACTAGTAGAGAGGATAGAACATGGACCCTGCATGGTACATTTACATTTACATTTAAGTCATTTAGCAGACGCTCTTATCCAGAGCGACTTACAAATTGGTGCTTTCACCTTATGACATCCAGTGGAACAGCCACTTTACAATAGTGCATCTAAATCTTTTAAGGGGGGTGAGAAGGATTACTTTATCCTATCCTAGGTATTCCTTAAAGAGGTGGGGTTTCAGGTGTCTCCGGAAGGTGGTGATTGACTCCGCTGTCCTGGCGTCGTGAGGGAGTTTGTTCCACCATTGGGGGGCCAGAGCAGCGAACAGTTTTGACTGGGCTGAGCGGGAACTGTACTTCCTCAGTGGTAGGGAGGCGAGCAGGCCAGAGGTGGATGAACGCAGTGCCCTTGTTTGGGTGTAGGGCCTGATCAGAGCCTGGAGGTACTGAGGTGCCGTTCCCCTCACAGCTCCGTAGGCAAGCACCATGGTCTTGTAGCGGATGCGAGCTTCAACTGGAAGCCAGTGGAGAGAGCGGAGGAGCGGGGTGACGTGAGAGAACTTGGGAAGGTTGAACACCAGACGGGCTGCGGCATTCTGGATGAGTTGTAGGGGTTTAATGGCACAGGCAGGGAGCCCAGCCAACAGCGAGTTGCAGTAATCCAGACGGGAGATGACAAGTGCCTGGATTAGGACCTGCGCCGCTTCCTGTGTGAGGCAGGGTCGTACTCTACGGATGTTGTAGAGCGTGAACCTACAGGAACGGGCCACCGCCTTGATGTTAGTTGAGAACGACAGGGTGTTGTCCAGGATCACGCCAAGGTTCTTAGCGCTCTGGGAGGAGGACACGATGGAGTTGTCAACCGTGATGGCGAGATCATGGAACGGGCAGTCCTTCCCCGGGAGGAAGAGCAGCTCCGTCTTGCCGAGGTTCAGCTTGAGGTGGTGATCCGTCATCCACACTGATATGTCTGCCAGACATGCAGAGATGCGATTCACCACCTGGTCATCAGAGGGGGGAAAGGAGAAGATTAATTGTGTGTCGTCTGCATAGCAATGATAGGAGAGACCATGTGAGGTTATGACAGAGCCAAGTGACTTGGTGTATAGCGAGAATAGGAGAGGGCCTAGAACAGAGCCCTGGGGGACACCAGTGGTGAGAGCGCGTGGTGAGCATCCTTTCACTCCCTCCTCTCTACATTTTCCTCTTCTCTCTCTGCTGCTAAAGCCACTTTCTACCACTCTAAATTCCAAGCATCTGCCTCTAACCCTAGGAAGCTCTTTGCAACCTTCTCCTCCCTCCTGAATCCTCCTCACCCCCCCCTCCTCCCTCTCTGCAGATGACTTCGTCAACCATTTTGAAAAGAAGGTCGACGACATCCGATCCTCGTTTGCTAAGTCAAACGACACCGCTGGTTCTGCTCACACTGCCCTACCCTGTGCTCTGACCTCTTTCTCCCCTCTCTCTCCAGATGAAATCTCGCATCTTGTGACGGCCGGCCGCCCAACAACCTGCCCGCTTGACCCTATCCCTCCTCTCTTCTCCAGACCATTTCCGGAGACCTTCTCCCTTACCTCACCTCGCTCATCAACTCATCCCTGACCGCTGGCTACGTCCCTTCCGTCTTCAAGAGAGCGAGAGTTGCACCCCTTCTGAAAAACCTACACTCGATCCCTCCGATGTCAACAACTACAGACCAGTATCCCTTCTTTCTTTTCTCTCCAAAACTCTTGAACGTGCCGTCCTTGGCCAGCTCTCCCGCTATCTCTCTCAGAATGACCTTCTTGATCCAAATCAGTCAGGTTTCAAGACTAGTCATTCAACTGAGACTGCTCTTCTCTGTATCACGGAGGCGCTCCGCACTGCTAAAGCTAACTCTCTCTCCTCTGCTCTCATCCTTCTAGACCTATCGGCTGCCTTCGATACTGTGAAACATCAGATCCTCCTCTCCACCCTCTCCGAGTTGGGCATCTCCGGCGCGGCCCACGCTTGGATTGCGTCCTACCTGACAGGTCGCTCCTACCAGGTGGCGTGGCGAGAATCCGTCTCCACACCACGTGCTCTCACCACTGGTGTCCCCCAGGGCTCTGTTCTAGGCCCTCTCATATTCTCGCGATACACAAAGTCACTTGGCTCTGTCATAACCTCACATGGTCTCTCCTATCATTGCTATGCAGACGACACACAATTAATCTTTTCCTTTCCCCCTTCTGATGACCAGGTGGCGAATCGCATCTCTGCATGTCTGGCAGACATATCAGTGTGGATGACGGATCACCACCTCAAGCTGAACCTCGGCAAGACGGAGCTGCTCTTCCTCCCGGGGAAGGACTGCCCGTTCCATGATCTCGCCATCACGGTTGACAACTCCATTGTGTCCTCCTCCCAGAGCGCTAAGAACCTTGGCGTGATCCTGGACAACACCCTGTCGTTCTCAACTAACATCAAGGCGGTGGCCCGTTCCTGTAGGTTCATGCTCTACAACATCCGCAGAGTACGACCCTGCCTCACACAGGAAGCGGCGCAGGTCCTAATCCAGGCACTTGTCATCTCCCGTCTGGATTACTGCAACTCGCTGTTGGCTGGGCTCCCTGCCTGTGCCATTAAACCCCTACAACTCATCCAGAACGCCGCAGCCCGTCTGGTGTTCAACCTTCCCAAGTTCTCTCACGTCACCCCGCTCCTCCGCTCTCTCCACTGGCTTCCAGTTGAAGCTCGCATCCGCTACAAGACCATGGTGCTTGCCTACGGAGCTGTGAGGGGAACGGCACCTCAGTACCTCCAGGCTCTGATCAGGCCCTACACCCAAACAAGGGCACTGCGTTCATCCACCTCTGGCCTGCTCGCCTCCCTACCACTGAGGAAGTACAGTTCCCGCTCAGCCCAGTCAAAACTGTTCGCTGCTCTGGCCCCCCAATGGTGGAACAAACTCCCTCACGACGCCAGGACAGCGGAGTCAATCACCACCTTCCGGAGACACCTGAAACCCCACCTCTTTAAGGAATACTTAGGATAGGATAAAGTAATCCCTCTCACCCCCCCCCCTTAAAAGATTTTAGCGTCTGCTAAATGACTTAAATGTAAAATGTAAAATGACTGGGGACAGCAAGGAGTCATCATGTCAGGTAGTCCTGGGGCATGGTCCTAGGGCTCAGGTCCTCCGAGAGAGAGAAAGAAAGAGAGAAGGAGAGAATTAGAGAACGCACACTTAGATTCACACAGGACACCGAATAGGACAGGAGAAGTACTCCAGATATAACAAACTGACCCCAGCCCCCCGACACATAAACTACTGCAGCATAAATACTGGAGGCTGAGACAGGAGGGGTCAGGAGACACTGTGGCCCCATCCGAGGACACCCCCAGACAGGGCCAAACAGGAAGGATATAACCCCACCCACTTTGCCAAAGCACAGCCCCCACACCACTAAACAGTTGTTTTGAGGTTGTTTGGTTCATTTGTCATTACTCAGGACTAATCTGCGAAGCCACTTCTAAACCGACAGTTGTTTTGAGGTTGTTTAGTTCATTCGTCATTACTCAGGACTAATCTGTGAAGCCACAACAGTTTTTGTTTTTGCAGTAACGACCAATAGGTACACTAAAAACTTCAGTGGGACGGCTGAGATAGTTCACATACATATTGCAGTCATTAAATACTATTTAAACTCAATCATGCTGACAGAAAGTCAAAGACTGGATTTGTTTCCTACAGTATCTCCATTTGCCAGTGTACGCATAACAACCCTGTATGACCAAATTATGACATTTTCCTATTATGACATCACTATGACATCAAGATATCTGGCAGATGGAATTTTGATCATGTAAAAAGATGTCTCTTTTGCCCTATGGCTTCATAGCGCTATCTTTGGTTATTAACTTTGAGGATAACCACCAACCTCTACAGAGAGAGGAGGGAGAGAAAGAGGGAGAGAAAGAGGGAGAGAAAGATGGAGAGAAAGATGGAGAGAAAGAGGGAAAGATGGAGAGATAGAGGGAGAGAAAGAGAGAGAGAGAGAGAGAGAGAGAGAGAGAGAAAGGAAGACAGAGGAAGAGAGAGAGAGAGGGCCGGATACAGAGAGAGAGAGAAAGAGGGAAAGATGGAGAGATAGAGGGAGAGAAAGAGAGAGAGAGAGAGAAAGGAAGACAGAGGAAGAGAGAGAGAGAAAGATGGAGGGAAAGATAGAGGGAAAGATGGAGAGATAGAGGGGAGAGAGAGAGAGAGAGAGAGAGAGAGAGAGAAAGAAAGGAAGACAGAGGAAGAGAGAGAGAGGGCGGGATACAGAGAGAGAGAGATGTTGGCAGAGAACCAGGCTTAATGGTATTCAGCCACCCACTCTGCTGCCTTCTCTCCTCTCAGTGTCAGGGTGAGTCAAGATGAGACAGAGGAACAGCAGAAGTGGGATTAGTAGTTTTGAAGAGTATTGATTAGAAAATTAGAGATAGATCCAGGACTTCACAAAGGCTCTTGTATATGACTCTGTATCTTAGGAATCCCACCAGTTCATACAAGTGGACTGGTCCAAAGTAAACCAAATGTTGATTGGTAAAGTGGGCAGAAGTGTTCCTAACTGCTTGAAATTCGGTTTTGAAAATCAGGTATCATTTTTGCGTTTGTACAGTTTGGTTTATCCCATTCCACATCAGGAATGTTACTCTGAGATTCTGAGCGTGTGTTCCTTGTATGTAGATCTCCATCAGTGTTTGGGAGTAACAGCATTGACATGTAACTGATAACAAATTGTTTTTAACTGTAATCTGTTACTTTACCATCATTTTTTATATATAATTGTAATCAGATTACAAATACTCTTGAAAAACTTGATGATTACTTCCAGGATTACTTTTAAATTCATTAATATTATTCCCACCCTTCTGCTTTCTCAATGTGACATTCAAATCAGCATTGATCAGGAGACTAATTTAAGTTCGTTCCCACCTGAGCGAGTCTGCCAATAAGTCAAAAAATGCTAAATGCGTTTGATGGATCGCGGGACAAAGCAGGAATAAGGTTTTTCTAGGCTAAAGTCCAAGGTATGTCTTCCAATGTTGCAACTGCTGTCGGCATCCAAAGATTATCCAACTTGAGGCAAGGAGGATAGCCCTGGTGTGATTTATGGGGGAGCCAGCTCCCCTGAACTAGAGGTCCAGCTCCCCTGAACTAGAGGTCCAGCTCCCCTGAAGAGACGTCCAGCTCCCCTGAAGAGACGTCCAGCTCCCCTGAAGAGATGTCCAGCTCCCCTAAAGAGACGTCCAGCTCCCCTGAAGAGACGTCCAGCTCCCCTGAACTAGACATCCAGCTCCCCTGAAGAGACGTACAGCTCCCCTGAAGAGACGTCCAGCTCCCCTGAAGAGACGTCCAGCTCCCCTGAACGAGAGGTCCAGCTCCCCTGAAGAGACGTCCAGCTCCCCTGAACTAGACGTCCAGCTCCCCTGAAGAGACGTCCAGCTCCCCTGAAGAGAAGTCCAGCTCCCCTGAAGAGACGTCCAGCTCCCCTGAAGAGACGTCCAGCTCCCCTGAACTAGACGTCCAGCTCCCCTGAAGAGACGTCCAGCTCCCCTGAAGAGACGTCCAACTCCCCTGAAGAGACGTCCAGCTCCCCTGAAGATACGTCCAGCTCCCCTGAAGAGATGTCCAGCTCCCCTGAAGAGACGTCCAGCTCCCCTGAAGAGACGTCCAGCTCCCCTGAAGAGACGTCCAGCTCCCCTGAATAGACGCCCAGCTCCCCTGAAGAGACGTCCAGCTCCCCTGAAGAGACTTCCAGCTCCCCTGAACTAGACGTCCAGCTCCCCTGAAGAGACGTCCAGCTCCCCTGAAGAGACGTTCAGCTCCCCTGAACTAGACATCCAGCTCCCCTGAACTAGACGTCCAGCTCCCCTGAAGAGACGTCCAGCTCCCCTGAAGAGACGTCCAGCTCCCCTGAATAGACGTCCAGCTCCCCTGAAGAGACGTCCAGCTCCCCTGAAGAGACATCCAGCTTCCCTGAAGAAATGTCCAGCTCCCCTGAACTAGACGTCCAGCTCCCCTGAAGAGACGTCCAGCTCCCCTGAAGAGACGTCCAGCTCCCCTGAACTAGATGTCCAGCTCCCCTGAAGAGACGTCCAGCTCCCCTGAAGAGACGTCCAGCTCCCCTGAACTAGACGTCCAGCTCCCCTGAACTAGACGTCCAGCTCCCCTGAAGAGACGTCCAGCTCTCCTGAAGAGACGTCCAGCTCCCCTGAAGAGACGTCCAGCTCCCCTGAAGAGACGTCCAGCTCCCCTGAAGAGACGTCCAGCTCCCCTGAAGAGACTTCCAGCTCCCCTGAACTAGACGTCCAGCTCCCCTGAAGAGACGTCCAGCTCCCCTGAAGAGATGTTCAGCTCCCATGAACTAGACATCCAGCTCCCCTGAACGAGATGTCCAGCTCCCCTGAAGAGATGTCCAGCTCCCCTGAACTAGACGTCCAGCGGTGGTACATATACAGTGGTACATGTGTTTACAGAGGTACATATGTTTTACATAGGTACAATTGTTTTACAGTGGTACATATGTTTTACAGTTGTACATATGTTTACAGTGGTACATATGTTTTACAGAGGTAAATATGAAAATAAAAGCTTTCAAATGAAATGAACCCCCACAATCTCTCTGTCATGGTGTCATGATGTCGTGATGTCGTGGTGTCAATATGTCATGGTTTCATGGTGTCATGGTTTCATGATGTCATGGTGTCATGGTTTCATGGTGTCATGATGTCATGGTTTCATGGTTTCATGATGTCATGGTTTCATGATGTCATGGTGTCATGGTTTCATGGTGTCATGATGTCATGGTTTCATGGTGTCATGTGATGGTTTCATGGTGTCATGTCATGGTTTCATGGTGTCATGGTGTCATGATGTCATGGTGTCATGGTGTCCTGGTGTCATGGTTTCATGGTGTCATGGTGTCATGATGTCATGGTGTCATGGTGTCCTGATGTCATGGTTTCATGATGTCATGGTGTCATGGTGTCCTGGTGTCATGGTTTCATGGTGTCATGGTGTCATGATGTCATGGTGTCATGGTGTCCTGATGTCATGGTTTCAGCCATTGATGTCTACGTGGCTGCTGTCTTCTCAGCTGATTATCGGGCCTCAGCTGAGCTCCTCTATGCAGCTTTACTTTTTATCATCGCGACCGGCCGGCAATCGGGTGTTTACCTGTCCATTGTGTTACATCACAGGCTGCCACGAGGCCTGTTGGAAGTTCATGGTAATAAACAATGTAGTCTAGTAAATTGACTGTGTGTGTTAGGGTGACCGTCCTATTTTCTTTTTACCGGGACATTTTCAAACTCATTTCAGGTGTCCCGACTTTTCAGGCAACATAAAAGAAAAAAGTGTAATTTGTCATTAATGAATGTAGACCTAATCAATGGCAGTTGCTGACTGTCTTTTAAGCACATTTTTTGCGGGGTGTTTTGTAACCGATGTCTATTTCCATTCATCAACTGGTAGGAGTATATGTACAGTGGGGCAAAACAGTATTTAGTCAGCCACCAATTGTGCAAGTTCTCCCACTTAAAAAGATGAGAGAGGCCTGTAATTTTCATCATATGACAGACAAAATGAGAAAAAAAATCTAGAAAATCAAATTGTACACTGTACATACAGTTTGGACTGGAATCCTTTTTTTGGGGGGGGGGGGTGCAAACATGCATAGGTAGCCTACTTTTCCAAGTGATTTGTTTTGACAATCAGATTCATGGCACATTTAAAGGTAATTCATTATTACCCTTGAAATGACGTCTATATTATTGTAGGCCCGTAAAAAAAAAAAAAAGCCTTGCTATTGCACTCAATAGAGACCCTCGAAAGTCCTGATGTAATTGGCACTCTGAAGACAGCAGTGGTGTAGCCTACGGGCGATACAGATATCACTTATTATTGATATCTACAGTACATAGTGCATTGATGTGAATCACACTGCTGCTCTCTCATTTAGCTTTTTTTTTTTTTTGCGAATGATGGATTGTGGTTGTTGTGGACGGCTGTTCACAAATGCATGTGTGTATTTTAACCCAATGATGGTCGAATTTTAAGAAGTTTAAAGCTGCCTATCAATCAATGTTTTGGCGACCAGTGCACCAGTGAAAAATGAACTCTTGTAACAGCTGCATGGTGTGGATCTAGGGCCTGTTTAAGGCAGGGGCTACCAAGCGGATGAAGCCCCGGGGCCCAAGCCTGTGGGGGCCCTTGAGGCAGAGAACATTGTATTTATTTATTTAATATTTTTTTATAGATAGCCTGCTACCACGTTTCTAATCATGAAATGGGGGAGGGGAGGATAAGAGCTAGTGGCCCCACATGGGTAACTGGGGGGGGTCCTGCCATGGTTGGATAGCTGATTCAGGGCTGGCACTAGCCAGCTAAGCGAGATTTTGGATGGTGGGTACCCCCACCTGACGGGCAAAGCACTTTTGCCCCCCCCCCCTTCCTGCAATTCCACACATTTTGCCATGGGGCGTAGAGAAAATGTTGCAGTTTTAAAGCAAATTACCTGCAATTCCACACATTTTGCAATGGGGCGTAGAGAAAATGTTGCAGTTTTAAAGCAAATTACCTG
Organism: Oncorhynchus nerka; assembly: GCF_034236695.1. Taxonomy (NCBI): domain Eukaryota; kingdom Metazoa; phylum Chordata; class Actinopteri; order Salmoniformes; family Salmonidae; genus Oncorhynchus; species Oncorhynchus nerka. The sequence continues at coordinate 51,284,466 of NC_088396.1, forward strand.
CAATTCTATACATTTTGCCATGTTGATGACATCTGAGTGAGAGTAACTAACAAAGTCAATGCGGGGCCCCCTGGATGTCAGGGCCCCCTGGATGTCAGGGTCAGGGCCCCTGGATGTCAGGGCCCCTGGGCACATTATAAATTGTATCTTGGTGTGTTCTACTATTCTAAGTTCAAAAACAAAATTCTGCTCAGAAAAAACACATTGGCTAATCTATACTTCTATATTTTTCCAAGTCATATTCTTGAAGATCAACGTGTATTAAATGATTTGAATGACTGGAAATCTGACAGACGGACTGGTTTGTCATGTAGAGTCATAGCCTGTCATATTATTATATGTAGTAGAAAGCAATGGGTTATTTTTTATACCTTTATTTAACCAGGCAAGTCAGTTCAGAACAAATTCTTATTTTCAATGACGGCCTTGGAACAGTGGGTTAACTGCCTGTTCAGGGGCAGAACGACAGATTTGTACCTTGTCAGCTCGGGTCTCAACATACTGCAACCTTCCAGTTACAAGTCCAACGCGTTAACCGCTAGGCTACCCTGCCGCCTACATAACCAATCTACAAAGTTAGATGCAACATCCATTCATGGCCAGCTATGTAACCTCTACCATTTATCCTGCAATAGATGTCGTTCAATTGGTAATATTCATTTTTGAATATGCCTCGTAAAGGGAAAGTCATCTAAAAGTAACTGAAAGTAATCAGATTCTGCTACTTAGTTTGGGTCATCCAGAAGTTATGATACCGATTTACAATTTTTGACAGGAAACTAGTAACTGTAACGGACTACATTAAGGAAAGGATGTTCCCAAACTTTTTTTGACCTACGACCCCATTTTGATAATCTGAAAATTCATTGCAACCCCAACCATGTGAAAAATGTATTTTAATTAACAGACAATGTTTACTTTTTAAATTGGGGCTATTACAAATATTGCAAAACATTCTACCAGTATTTCTGAATGTATTCTCAAATCCCCATCACATTCTTTTAATGTGGGGCTATGACAGTCAAATTGCAAATGAGTCTGACATAATGTATCTTATCTCTCCACCACTAATGAGATGGGTGTGATCGATGCATGTCGCTCCAGAGCTTCTCAAATTCAAGGTGGTTGACATTGCGATCCTCTCACATCCAACCTGGATCTATATATATATATTTTAATGCAGACGAGTGCACTGAATCAGCGTACCATGAGTTTTAATGCTCGGAGGGAAACGGCACAGTCAGGAACCAAAACGAACTCATAATCACAACGTTTCTCAGGAGAGTGTTGATCTAGAAACAGATCCTACATACAATGAATTCTGGAAAGTGTTTAGCTTGGTCTGGCCTAGCATACAGCTTGGTCTGGCCTAGCATACAGCTTGGTCTGGCCTAGCATACAGCTTGGTCTGGCCTAGCATACAGCTTGGTCTGGTCTAGCATACAGCTTGGTCTGGCCTAGCATACAGCTTGGTCTGGCCTAGCATACAGCTTGGTCTGGTCTAGCATACAGCTTGGTCTGGCCTAGCATACAGCTTGGTCTGGCCTAGCATACAGCTTGGTCTGGCCTAGCATACAGCTTGGTCTGGCCTAGCATACAGCTTGGTCTGGCCTAGCATACAGCTTGGTCTGGTCTAGCATACAGCTTGCTCTATTGTGGTCTGGGCTGGGTTTCTGTAAAGCACTTTATGTCAACAGTGACATCAGCATCCATAATGATATGTGTCTGTGTCCCCTCTTTATGGTTACCAGGACAACGCTAGCCGTTTGGTACAGCTTTTTAAAATGTATTTATTTTTATTTCACCTTTATTTAACCAGGTAGGCTAGTTGAGAACACCTTTATTTAACCAGGTAGGCTAGTTGAGAACACCTTTATTTAACCAGGTAGGCTAGTTGAGAACACCTTTATTTAACCAGGTAGGCCAGTTGAGAACACCTTTATTTAACCAGGTAGGCCAGTTGAGAACACCTTTATTTAACCAGGTAGGCCAGTTGAGAACACCTTTATTTAACCAGGTAGGCCAGTTGAGAACACCTTTATTTAACCAGGTAGGCCAGTTGAGAACACCTTTATTTAACCAGGTAGGCCAGTTGAGAACACCTTTATTTAACCAGGTAGGCCAGTTGAGAACACCTTTATTTAACCAGGTAGGCCAGTTGAGAACACCTTTATTTTTATTTAACCAGGTAGGCTAGTTGAGAACACCTCTATTTAACCAGGTAGGCTAGTTGAGAACACCTTTATTTAACCAGGTAGGCTAGTTGAGAACACCTTTATTTAACCAGGTAGGCTAGTTGAGAACACCTTTATTTAACCAGGTAGGCCAGTTGAGAACACCTTTATTTAACCAGGTAGGCTAGTTGAGAACACCTTTATTTAACCAGGTAGGCTAGTTGAGAACACCTTTATTTAACCAGGTAGGCTAGTTGAGAACACCTTTATTTAACCAGGTAGGGTAGAGAACACCTTTATTTAACCAGGTAGGCCAGTTGAGAACACCTTTATTTAACCAGGTAGGCTAGTTGAGAACACCTTTATTTAACCAGGTAGGCTAGTTGAGAACACCTGTATTTAACCAGATAGGCTAGTTGAGAACACCTTTATTTAACCAGGTAGGCTAGTTGAGAACACCTTTATTTAACCAGGTAGGCTAGTTGAGAACACCTGTATTTAACCAGATAGGCTAGTTGAGAACACCTTTATTTAACCAGGTAGGCCAGTTGAGAACACCTTTATTTAACCAGGTAGGCCAGTTGAGAACACCTTTATTTAACCAGATAGGCTAGTTGAGAACACCTTTATTTAACCAGGTAGGCCAGTTGAGAACACCTTTATTTAACCAGGTAGGCTAGTTGAGAACACCTTTATTTAACCAGGTAGGCCAGTTGAGAACATCTTTATTTAACCAGGTAGGCCAGTTGAGAACAAGTTCTCATTTGCAACTGCGACCTGGCCAAGATAAAGCATAGCAGTGTGACACATACAACAACACAGAGTTACACATGGAATAAACAAAACATACAGTCAATAATTCAGTAGAACAAAAGAAAACAAAAAGTGTTCCCTTTATCTTTTTGAGCAGTGTATATTGTTATGTTATGTGGTTTAAGGTAAGACAGACTGATATGATTGTATACGTGATGCATATACACTGCTGATCAAAAGTTTTAGAACACCTACTCATTCCAGGGTTTTTCTTTACTTTTACTGTTTTCTACATTGTAGAATAATATTGAAGACATCAAAACTATGCAATAACACATATGGAAACATGTAGTAACCAAAAAAGTGTTAAACAAATCAAAATATATTGTATATTTGAGAATCTTGCAGTGTAGTATCGAGGGCACAGCTGGGGGCAGAGGAAGGTCTTTGTGTTGTTTAAGTGTTCCCTTTATCTTTTTGAGCAGTGTAGTATCTAGGGCACAGCTGGGGGCAGAGGGAGGTCTTTGTGTTGTTTAAGTGTTCCCTTTATCTTTTAGGTAGGATGTGAGTATATTGGAGGTAAACCTAGGCATTGAGTAATGAAGAGAGAGATATAGTCTCTAGAGATGATATAGTCTCTAGAGATGTTTAAACCAGGTCTTGTTATCTCCAGAGTTCCAGGTCTCCGGTAGCCTCTGGAACTGCCGATCTGCGGCCAACAAGGCAGAGTTCATCTCAGCCTATGCCCCCCTCCAGTCCCTCGACTTCTTGGCACTGACGGAAACATGGATCACCACAGAAAACACTGCTACTCCTACTGCTCTCTCTTCGTCCGCCCACGTGTTCTCGCACACCCCGAGAGCTTCTGGTCAGCGGGGTGGTGGCACCGGGATCCTCATCTCTCCCAAGTGGTCATTCTCTCTTTCTCCCCTTACCCATCTGTCTATCGCCTCCTTTGAATTCCATGCTGTCACAGTTACCAGCCCTTTCAAGCTTAACATCCTTATCATTTATCGCCCTCCAGGTTCCCTCGGAGAGTTCATCAATGAGCTTGATGCCTTGATAAGCTCCTTTCCTGAGGACGGCTCACCTCTCACAGTTCTGGGCGACTTTAACCTCCCCACGTCTACCTTTGACTCATTCCTCTCTGCCTCCTTCTTTCCACTCCTCTCCTCTTTTGACCTCTCCCTCTCACCTTCCCCCTACTCACAAGGCAGGAAATACGCTCAACCTCATCTTTACTAGATGCTGTTCTTCCACTAACCTCATTGCAACTCCCCTCCAAATCTCCGACCACTACCTTGTATCCTTTTCCCTCTCGCTCTCATCCAACACTTCCCACACTGCCCCTACTCGGATGGTATCGCGCCGTCCCAACCTTCGCTCTCTCTCCCCGCTACTCTCTCCTCTTCCATCCTATCATCTCTTCCCTCTGCTCAAACCTTCTCCAACCTATCTCCTGATTCTGCCTCCTCAACCCTCCTCTCCTCCCTTTCTGCATCCTTTGACTCTCTATGTCCCCTATCCTCCAGGCCGGCTCGGTCCTCCCCTTCCGCTCCGTGGCTCGACGACTCATTGCGAGCTCACAGAACAGGGCTCCGGGCAGCCGAGCGGAAATGGAGGAAAACTCGCCTCCCTGCGGACCTGGCATCCTTTCACTCCCTCCTCTCTACATTTTCCTCTTCTGTCGCTGCTGCTAAAGCCACTTTCTACCACTCTAAATTCCAAGCATCTGCCTCTAACCCTAGGAAGCTCTTTGCCACCTTCTCCTCCCTCCTGAATCCCCCTCCCCTCCCCCTCCTCCCTCTCTGCAGATGACTTCGTCAACCATTTTGAAAAGAAGGTCGACGACATCCGATCCTCGTTTGCTAAGTCAAACGACACCGCTGGTTCTGCTCACACTGCCCTACCCTGTGCTCTGACGTCTTTCTCCCCTCTCTCTCCAGATGAAATCTCGCGTCTTGTGACGGACGGCCGGCCGCCCAACAACCTGCCCGCTTGACCCTATCCCCTCCTCTCTTCTCCAGACCATTTCCGGGGAGACCTTCTCCCTTACCTCACCTCGCTCATCAACTCATCCCTGACCGCTGGCTACGTCCCTTCCGTCTTCAAGAGAGCGAGAGTTGCACCCCTTCTGAAAAAACCTACACTCGATCCCTCCGATGTCAACAACTACAGACCAGTATCCCTTCTTTCTTTTCTCTCCAAAACCCTTGAACGTGCCGTCCTTGGCCAGCTCTCCCGCTATCTCTCTCAGAATGACCTTCTTGATCCAAATCAGTCAGGTTTCAAGACTAGTCATTCAACTGAGACTGCTCTTCTGTGTATCACGGAGGCGCTCCGCACTGCTAAAGCTAACTCTCTCTCCTCTGCTCTCATCCTTCTAGACCTATCGGCTGCCTTCGATACTGTGAACCATCAGATCCTCCTCTCCACCCTCTCCGAGTTGGGCATCTCCGGCGCGGCCCACGCTTGATTGCGTCCTACCTGACAGGTCGCTCCTACCAGGTGGCGTGGCGAGAATCCGTCTCCTCACCACGTGCTCTCACCACTGGTGTCCCCCAGGGCTCTGTTCTAGGCCCTCTCCTATTCTCGCTATACACCAAGTCACTTGGCTCTGTCATAACCTCACATGGTCTCTCCTATCATTGCTATGCAGATGACACAGAATTAATCTTCTCCTTTCCCCCTTCTGATGACCAGGTGGCGAATCGCATCTCTGCATGTCTGGCAGACATATCAGTGTGGATGACGGATCACCACCTCAAGCTGAACCTCGGCAAGACGGAGCTGCTCTTCCTCCCGGGGAAGGACTGCCCATTCCATGATTTCGCCATCACGGTTAACAACTCCACTGTGTCCTCCTCCCAGAGCGCTAAGAACCTTGGCGTGATCCTGGACAACACCCTGTCGTTCTCAACTAACATCAAGGCGGTGGCCCGTTCCTGTAGGTTCATGCTCTACAACATCCGCAGAGTACGACCCTGCCTCACACAGGAAGCGGCGCAGGTCCTAATCCAGGCACTTGTCATCTCCCGTCTGGATTACTGCAACTCGCTGTTGGCTGGGCTCCCTGCCTGTGCCATTAAACCCCTACAACTCATCCAGAACGCCGCAGCCCGTCTGGTGTTCAACCTTCCCAAGTTCTCTCACGTCACCCCACTCCTCCGCTCTCTCCACTGGCTTCCAGTTGAAGCTCGCATCCGCTACAAGACCATGGTGCTTGCCTACGGAGCTGTGAGGGGAACGCCACCTCAGTACCTCCAGGCTCTGATCAGGCCCTACACCCAAACAAGGGCACTGCCTTCATCCATCTCTGGCCTGCTCGCCTCCCTACCACTGAGGAAGTACAGTTCCCGCTCAGCCCAGTCAAAACTGTTCGCTGCTCTGGCCCCCCAATGGTGGAACAAACTCCCTCACGACGCCAGGACAGCGGAGTCAATCACCACCTTCCGGAGACACCTGAAACCCCACCTCTTTCAGGAATACCTAGGATAGGATAAAGTAATCCTTCTCACCCCCCTTAAAAGATTTAGATGCACTATTGTAAAGTGGCTGCTCCACTGGATGTCATAAGGTGAATGCACCAATTTGTAAGTCGCTCTGGATAAGAGCGTCTGCTAAATGACTTAAATGTAAATGTAAAATGTTCAGACCCCTTTCCCTATTTATCCACTGTTGTTACGTTACAGCCTAATTCTAAACTGTATTAAATAAAATGTTTTCCTCATCAATCTACACACAATAACCCATAATGACAAAGTGAAAACAGGTTTTTAGAAATGTTTGAAAAATGGATAACTTTTTAAAAAACAGAAATACCTTATTTACATAAGTATATATAAGCATCGCCGTGCTAGAGGCGTCACTACAGACCCGGGTGTGATCCCGGGCCATATCACAACCGGCCACGATCGGGAGTCCCATAGGGCAGCACACAATTGGCCCAGCCTCGTCCGGGTTAGAGGAGGGGCTTTACTTGGCTCATCACACTCTAGCGACTCCTTGTGGTGGGCCGGGTGCCTGCAGGCTGACCTCGGTCGGCAGTTGAACAGTGTTTCCTCCTTCACGTTGGTGCGGCTGGCTTCCGGGTGTTAAGAAGTGCGCTTTCTGGCAGGGCATGACTCGTACCCTTCACCTCCCAAGCCCGTTGGGGATCGAAAACGGGGGGGGAGACTCAAGGAGACTCGATCACTGCCAAAGGTGCTTTAACAAAGTACTGAGTAAAAAAGTGTCTGAAAACTGAAAATTGTGAGTATTCATTTATTTGTATTTAAAAAAAATAATAATAACAAACTTTTCTCAAAACCTGTTTTTGCATTGTTATTATGGGGTATGCTTTGCAGAATGATAAGGCACATTTAAAAAAAATCAATTTCAGAATAAGGCTGTAACCAAACAAAATGTGGAAAAAAGTCGAAGGGTCTGAATACTTTCTGAATGTCTAATCTGATCGATTATTATCTCAAAAGGGAAAACTTATCTTAGATCGGCGAGACACTGAGACACTTTGTGAAGACGGCTGAGGCTCTGGCCTGATCAATCCACTGGAACCAAAACTCAATCCACTGGAACCAAAACTCAATCTACAGGAACCTAAACTCAATCCACTGGAACCAAAACTCAATCTACAGGAACTAAAACTCAATCTACAGGAACCAAAACTCAATCTACAGGAACCAAAACTCAATCCACTGGAACCAAAACTCAATCCACTGGAACCAAAACTCAATCTACAGAAACCAAAACTCAATCTACAGGAACCAAAACTCAATCTACAGGAACCAAAACTCAATCTACAGGAACCAAAACTCAATCTACAGGAACCAAAACTCAATCTACAGGAACCAAAACTCAATCTACAAAAACCAAAACTCAATCTACAGGAACCAAAACTCAATCTACAGGAACCAAAACTCAATCTACAGGAACCAAAACTCAATCTACAGAAACCAAAACTCAATCTACAGGAACCAAAACTCAATCTACAGGAACCAAAACTCAATCTACAGAAACCAAAACTCAATCTACAGGAACCAAAACTCAATCTACAGGAACCAAAACAACTGAATGTGTTGTTTACAGCATTTGGTCACATGACTGCTCGATCAGCTGTTCGACTTCACTTACGGTAAGTCAACTGAGCCATTATCACAGTCAAACGGACTTAGGTGATTCGGTCATTCATCTGTAGAATTTACTGACTATTTCCCCTGCCTGCTTGCTTTCAGTTCATTCAATTTCCCAAGTGCGTCTGTTAACACGTCTGGCAAGAAGTCACATTTTCTTTTCATTACACAGGAAGTCAACAGAGTCTGTTTTTAATATCCATTGTGATATGACAACAGTTCTTCTCTCAATTCTAAAAAATATTTTCAACACTCCGCCTGTATTGTCATGCTTTGATCCCATACTGTACCGTCCACATAGTTTTGCGAACAGGTGTGTGTGTGTGCGATGTAGAATACAATCAAAGTTACCTGGTGCATATCTCCCCGTTCTGCACTCAGCTCTTTTCAGTTTCAGTTGCTCTCCGTGTATCCAATCTAGCACAGTGGGTGTATCATACAATGAGTTCATATGGCAGAGGGAGACGCATTCGTAACTAGAGTGTAGAAGGCAGTGCTGTGACAGATGGAGCCCCCATCTGTACGAAAGCCTACCATTCCATCCCATGAAATCTGTTTTTCATCAATATAGCCAAGCAGCACACTGAACATCCCATCCCCTGTGCCGTTTCATGCTCAGGAATCGTGAGACAGATCAATATGTCCTCATGAATACGCTCCCCGAACATGTATGGCGAACACAAGTCAATGCATGGGGCATCTCGGCCCTCACAGCTAACGTCCATTTGGAGAGCATAAGGTGAGGAGTTTGAGATGTTCTGTCAGAGTTTCCTCTTGATTTTCTAGCTATAGCTTCAATTATTTGGTCGACATTGATATCTGACAAAGGTATTGGTGTGAGTTTCTGTGCCTCTGCCTCCCCACACATTGTTTTCACCATATCAATTGCGGCCGATGATATCAGTCTCTGCAGTAGTGTGTGGTTTCATAGCGTAGTGGGCTAAGCCATTCACCGTGGGGAATTATTCAAGGGCAGCGATCAAGTGTGGCCTGTTCACACGATCTAACAGCAGTGTTTGGTTGAATTTTAACTTTCAGATTTGAACAAGTTTCAATTAAACTTTTTTTTTAAAGGATAACCACATTACAATGATTCTGAGAAACAAACACAACCCTTAGTTTGGGAACCGCTGATTTAGAAAGGGACCCCGAGTGTCAACTTGTCAATGTGTGAAGAAGGCAAATAGTCGGCCTTCAGTAAGACTTCATCTAGAGTCTAAATACATTCCTTCTAACTGTTTCAAGCGCCCAAAATAGTCGGCCTTCGGCCTTCAGTAAGACTTCATCCAGATTCCTTCTAACTGTTTCAAGCACCCCAAATAGTCGGTCGGCCTTCGGCCTTCAGTAAGACTTCATCCAGAGTCTAAATACATTCCTTCTAACTGTTTCAAGCGTCCACACGTTACCAAATCTGTTTAAATCTCTGGAGGCTCTGGTCCTTTTAAAACGTAATAATGTGTCTGTGTTGCCTTGTGAGTGCCGTCCTCCGTATTAATTAGCTGATGGACTGAAAACTACCTTTTCTTTTTTTTTATGCCAAATGGATTCGATCAGTGGAAGTGGCACCAGCCGCACTACTCAGAGAGACAAACCACAGAAAGCTATTTTTCTGATTGACATTAAGCATTCTATGAATTATTTAGTATGTTTGAAATTATGTTGAAATGATTTAGATACCTGCTAACCATGATTGGCCTATACGAGAGCATTCAGAAAGCATTCAGACCCTTTCCCCCTTTTCTACAGTTTGTTACGTTACTGTAACGGCTCTCTTCTATCTCCTCCTCTGACGAAGAGGTAGAACAAGGATCGGACCAAAATGCAGCGTGATGATGATTCATGATATTTTAATGAAGGAAAAACTATACATACAGAAACTACAAAAATAACGAAATGAAATAACGAAAACCGAAACAGCCCTATCAGGTGCAAACACAAAGACAGGAACAATCACCCACGAAACACTCACAGAATATGGCTGCCTAAATATGGTTCCCAATCAGAGACCGATAATCACCTGACTCTGATTGAGAACCGCCTCAGGCAGCCATAGACTACGTAGACACCCCACAAAACCCCTAAGACAAAAACACACCACAATAACCCATGTCACACCCTGGCCTGACCAAATAAATAAAGAAAACACAAAATACTAAGACCAAGGCGTGACAGAACCCCTCCCTAAGGTGCGGACTCCCGGACGCACCTCAAAACCATAGGGAGGGTCCGGGTGGGCGTCTGTCCATGGTGGCGGCTCTGGCTCGGGACGTGGACCCCACTCCATAAATGTCATAGTTCCTCCCCCTCGCGTCCTGGGATAATCCACCCTCGCCGCCGACCATGGCCTAATAGTCCTCACCCAGAACCCCACTGGACTGAGGGGCAGCTTGTGACTGAGGGGCAGCTCGGGACTGAGGGGCAGCTCGGGACTGAGGGGCAGCTCGGGACTGAGGGGCAGCTCGGGACTGAGGGGTAGCTCGGGACTGAGGGGTAGCTCGGGACTGAGGGGCAGCTCGGGACTGAGGGGTAGCTCGGGACTGAGGGGTAGCTCGGGACTGAGGGGCAGCTCAGCACTGAGGGGAAGCCCAGCACTGAGGGAAAGCCCAGCACTGAGAGGAAGCTCAGCACTGAGAGGAAGCTCAGGCAGGTAGTTGGCTCTGGCAGATCCTGGCTGGCTGGCAGATCTGGAAGAGTCTGGTTGACTGGCAAATCTGGAAGAGTCTGGTTGACTGGCAGATCTGGAAGAGTCTGGTTGACTGGCAGATCTGGAAGAGTCTGGTTGACTGGCAGATCTGGAAGAGTCTGGCTGACTGGCGGATCTGGAAGAGTCTGGCTGACTGGCGGATCTAGCTGCTCTGGCTGCTCCATGCAGACTGGCAGCTCTGGCTGCTCCATGCAGACTGGCAGCTCCATGCAGACTGGCAGCTCTGGCTGCTCTATGCAGACTGACAGCTCTGGCTGCTCTATGCAGACTGGCAGCTCCATGCAGACTGGCAGCTCTGGCTGCACTATGCAGACTGGCAGCTCCATGCAGACTGGCAGCTCTGGCTGCACTATGCAGACTGGCAGCTCCATGCAGACTGGCATCTCTGGCTGCTCTATGCAGACTGGCAGCTCTGGCTGCTCTATGCAGACTGGCAGCTCTGGCTGCTCTATGCAGACTGGCAGCTCTGGCTGCTCTATGCAGACTGGCAGCTCTGGCTGCTCTATGCAGACTGGCAGCTCTGGCTGCTTCCATGCAGACTGGCAGCTCTGGCTGTTCCATGCAGACTGGCAGCTCTGGCTGCTCTATGCAGACTGGCAGCTCTATGCAGACTGGCAGCTCTATGCAGACTGGCAGCTCTATGCAGACTGACAGCTCCATGCAGACTGGCAGCTCTGGCTGCTCCATGCAGACTGACAGCTCTGGCTGCTCCATGCAGACTGGCAGCTCTGGCTGCTCCATGCAGACTGGCAGCTCTGACTGCTCCATGCAGACTGACAGCTCTGGCTGCTCCATGCAGACTGACAGCTCTGGCTGCTCCATGCAGACTGGCAGCTCAGGCTGCTCCATGCAGACTGGCAGCTCAGGCTGCGCTGAACAGGCAGGAGACTCCGGCAGCGCTGGAGAGAAGGAAGGCTCCGACAGCGCTGAACAGGCGGGAGACTCCGGCAGCGGTGGAGAGGCGAGGCGCACGTAGGCCTGATGCGTGGTGCTGGCACAGGTGGAACTGGATAGAGAACACGCACAGGAAGCCTGGTGCGGGGAGCTGCCACCGGAGGACTGGTGTGTAGAGGTGGCTCTGGATAGACCGGACCGTGCAGGCGCACTGGAGCTCTTGAGCACCAAGCCTGCCCAACCTTACCTGGCTCGATGCCCACTCTAAATACGAAGAGCTGGTATGAACCGCACCGGGCTATGCACCTGCACTGGAAACACTGTGCGCTCCATAGCATAACACGGTTCCTGCCCGGTCTCTCTAGCCCCCCGGTAAGCACAGGGAGTTTGCGCAGGTCTCCTACCTGGCATAGCCATACTCCCTGTGAGCCCCCACCCAATACATTTTTGGGGCTGACTCTCAGGCTTCCATCCGCGTCGCCGTGCTGCCTCCTCATACCAGCACCTCTCCGTTTTCGCCGCCTCCAGTTCTTCCCTGGGGCGGCGATATTCTCCAGGCTGAGCCCAAGGTCCTTCACCGTCCAGTTCGTCCTCCCATGTCCAGTCCCTCTCTCGCTGCACCTTGGTGCGGCTACACTCCCCTGGTTTAGCCCAGGGTCCTCTCCCGTCGAGGATTTCCTCCCAAGTCCAGAAATTCTTGTCGCGCTGCTCCTGCTGCCGCTGTTGCCTGTTACGCCACTTGGTCCGGGTGGGGTGGGTGATTCTGTAACGGCTCTCTTCTATCTCCTCCTCTGACGAAGAGGTAGAACAAGGATCGGACCAAAATGCAGCGTGATGATGATTCATGATATTTTAATGAAGGAAAAACTATACATACAGAAACTACAAAAATAACGAAATGAAATAACGAAAACCGAAACAGCCCTATCAGGTGCAAACACAAAGACAGGAACAATCACCCACAAAACACTCACAGATTATGGCTGCCTAAATATGGTTCCCAATCAGAGACAACGATAATCACCTGACTCTGATTGAGAACCGCCTCAGGCAGCCATAGACTACATAGACACCCCACAAAATCCCTAAGACAAAAACACACCACAATAACCCATGTCACACCCTGGCCTGACCAAATAAATAAAGAAAACACAAAATACTAAGACCAAGGCGTGACAGTTACATCCTTATTATAAATCAAATAAATAAATGTCGTCATCAATCTACACACAATGCCCCATGATGACAAAGCGAAAACATTTTTTTTTTGTTGAAATTGTAGCAAATTTATTAGAAATAAAAAAAACTGAAATATCTAATTTAGGTAAGTATTCAGACCCTTTGCTATGAGACTCGAAGTTGAGGTCAGGTGCATCCTGTTTCCTTTGATCGTGCTTGAGAATGTTTCTACAACTTGTTTAGAGTCCACCTGTGGTAAATTCAATTGATTGGACATGATTTGGAAAGACACCTGTCTATATAAGGTTCCACAGTTGACAGTGCATGTCAGAGCAAAATCCAAGTCGTGAGGTCGAGGGAATTGTCCGTAGAGCTCCGAGACAGAATCGTGTCGAGGCACATATCTGGGGAAGGGTCCCACAAAATGTCTGCAGCATTGAAGGTCCCCAAGAACACAGTGGCCTCCATCATTCTTAAATGGAAGAAGTTTGGAACCACCAAGACTCTTCCTAGAGCTGGCCGCCCGGCCAAACTGAACAATAGGGGGAGAAGGGCCTTGGTCAGGGAGGTGACCATGAACCTGACACTCACTCTGACAGAGCTCCAGAGTTCCTCTGTGGAGATGGGAGAACCTTCCAGAAGGAAGGCTGCGACTGGGAGGTCTGTGGGGCGACGGACAATTGGCCTAGCGTCGTCCGGGTTAGAGAGGGCTTGGCCGGTAGGGATAACCTTGTCTCATCGCGCACCAGCGACTCCTGAGGCGGGCCGGCCGCAGTGCACAAAAAAAAAACACACAAAAAAGGCAAAGGGCTCATGTGGAGACGGCAAAAATATCATGACAAGAGAGACATTGTGGTGCAGCAACGCTCCCCATCCAACCTGACAGAGCTTCAGAGGATCTGCAGAGAAGAATGGGAGAAACTCCCACAAATACAGGTGTGCCAAGCTTGTAGCGTCATACCCAAGAAGACTCGAGGCTGTAATCTCTGCCAAAGGTGCTTCAACAAAGTATTGAGTAAAGGCTCTGAATACTTATGTAAATTATTAATATCATTTTTTTTTTTAATTAGCATTCATAAAAATAAAACATTTATGCTTTGTCATTGTGGGGTATTGTGTGTAGATTGATGAAGAGAAAAAACGATTTAATCCATTTTAGAATAAGGCTGTAATGTAACAAAATGTGGGAAAAAGTCAAGTGATCTGAATACCTTCCCAAATGCACTGCACCTTTCCTTCAACCATTAGATAGAAATGTAAAAATGGATGTGTTTAGATTACGCAATGACTCTTCTCCAGATCTCACACTTCATTTGAGTACTTGGGAAAAGGTTTGCTCTCGCGATACGCATTTTCCATCATCTTGTGTGACATGAACATGAATTGGTTTAGCACGTTGTCAAGTGTGATCATCTTCACCATCATCAATTCTCTGTGACAAATCAAGCGATAGAAGTTAGTTCTGTCACATCTGGCATTTCTCTCCACTTCAACTTCAAGCAGACCTGGGAACAGAATAACTTGATTGGAAGAGTTTTAGGGGCTCGATTCAATCCGTTATTCAGAAGTTCAACGCTACAGTTCAAATCAAATTTAAAGGCAAGGTTCACAGGTTCCAGAGACATTTACGGTAAAAGCTGCATACTGTCGGTTTAATCGAAAATGTACTTTCAATTTCAAGCTTGCTATAGCCTGAACTTTTGCGATACGGATTGAATTGAGCCCTTGAAGTTCAGAAGGGAGTTGTGTTCTGATGGAGTGAAGTGTCCACTTCACAGTGTGAAGACCTGACATTCTTCTGTGCAACGGCTCTCTCATTCTCTCATTCCAGCAGAGCTCTGGGACCCCGGGATCCCTCCACCTCAACCTTTCTCAGCTCCTCTCAGCCCAGACTACGTTCAGGATCCACAGCATCTCGTCGGGGCTTCCTGAAGTCTGAAGTCTGATCTCGTCTCCTCTCAGTGTCTATAATAATAGGCATGTAGACTGGGCGTACCTTGTTGATTACAGCCCTCCCTTCTTCCGCCAGCTGAAGTGTGGAGACTTACCTCTGATATCCTCTCCGTCAATTTTTGTAATATGCATGTAGAACTATGTTGACGCATAATTCCCCAGCTCCCTCACCTCTTCCTCACTAGGTCTATCTCTTCCTCACTAGGTCTATCTCTTCCTCACTAGGTCTATCTCTTCCTCACTAGTTCCTCCTCTTCCTCACTAGGTCTATCTCTTCCTCACTAGGTCTATCTTCCTCACTAGTTCATCCTCTTCCTCACTAGGTCTATCTCTTCCTCACTAGTTCCTCCTCTTCCTCACTAGCTCTACCTCTTCCTCACTAGGTCTATCTCTTCCTCACTAGTTCCTCCTCTTCCTCACTAGTTCTGCCTCTTCCTCACTAGCTCTATCTCTTCCTCACTAGTTCCACCTCTTCCTCACTAGTTCTACCTCATCCCACCTCCTCCTACCTCATCCCAACTTATACCACCTCATCCCACCTCCTTCCACCTCCTCCTAACTCATCCCACCTCCTCCTACCTCCTCCCACCTCCTCCCACCTTATACCACCTCCTCCTACCTCATCCCACCTCCTTCCACCTCCTCCTAACCTCCTCCCTCCCCACCTCCTCCCACCTCCTCCCACCTTATACCACCTCCTCCTACCTCCTCCCACCTCCTCCCACCTTATACCACCTCCTCCTACCTCCTCCCACCTCCTCCCACCTTATACCTCCTCCTCCTAACTCATCCCACCTCCTCCCACCTTATACCACCTCCTCCCACCTCATCTCACCTCCTACCACCTTATACCACCTCCTCCTAACTCATCCCACCTCCTCCCACCTTATACCACCTCCTCTTACCTCCTCCCACCTTTCTCCCACCTTATACCACCTCCTCCTAACTCATCCCACCTCCTCCTACCTCATCCCACCTCCTCCTACCTCATCCCACCTCCTCCCACCTTATCCCAACTCATCCCACCTCCTCCCACCTTATACCACCTCCTCCTACCTCATTCAACCTCCTCCCACCTCCTCCCACCTTATACCACCTCCTCCTACTTCATCCCACCTCCTCCTACCTCATCCCACCTCCTCCCACCTTATCCCAACTCATCCCACCTCATCCCACCTTATACCACCTCCTCCTACCTCCTCCCACCTTATACCACCCCTCCCACCTACCTCATCCCACCTCCTCCCACCTTATACCACCTCCTCCTACCTCCTCCCACCTCATCCCACCTCATCCCACGTCCTCCTACCTCATCCCACCTCCTCCCACCTTATCCCAACTCATCCCACCTCCTCCCACCTCCTCCCACCTCCTCCTACCTCATCCCACCTCCTCCCACCTTATCCCAACTCATCCCACCTCATCCCACCTTATATCACCTCCTCCTACCTCATCCCACCTCCTTCCACCTCATCCCACCTTATATCACCTCCTCCTACCTCATCCCACCTCCTTCCACCTCATCCCACCTTATATCACCTCCTCCTACCTCATCCCACCTCAGCCCATCCTCATTGTCTTGTTGTCAGTGAAGCGTCACCAGGAGCAGTCCATCTTGGCCGCAGCAGGAAGACAGGATTCATTTAAACTCCTGTGGTAAATCACTCAAACCCCAATGCCAGACAGACAGACATACAGACTGGGAGTGATTCTCAAGTTCCAGTGTGCAAATTGTCGACACTCTGCGTTCAAAACAAAATGGCCACTTTGCCAGTATTGAAAAACGGCCCAGTGTCCCAACTGTGATTTATTTGACACTGATGGCGGTGTGTGCAGCGAGGAGGAGGGGAGCA
Organism: Oncorhynchus nerka; assembly: GCF_034236695.1. NCBI lineage: Eukaryota > Metazoa > Chordata > Actinopteri > Salmoniformes > Salmonidae > Oncorhynchus > Oncorhynchus nerka. Next base: position 51,301,105 of record NC_088396.1, read on the forward strand.
AGAAAAGGGGGAGAGCGAGGGGGAGGAGAGCGAGGGGGAGGAGAGCGAGGGGGAGGAGAGTTGAGAGAAGGTGGAAGAGAGCGAGAGAAGGGGGAGAGCGAGAGAAGGTGGAGAGGGAGAGTGAGTGGGAGGAGAGATGAGAGAAGGTGGAAGAGAGCGAGAGAAGGGGGAGAGCGAGAGTGAGTGGGAGGAGAGCTGGCTGATACATAATGTTACAAGCTCTCTTTTCTGTCCGTCTCACAAAGACATTGATCCATCACTATTATGTCCTATGACATACCTTCCTGTCCAAGCGAAGTGACTGCTGTCAGTGTATAGGAGAGAAGTACACACATTTAACTGTCATTTTATCAACTCCACTTAGTTTCTTGTTTATGCTTATAGATCAGGGCTGTTCAGAGGGCCAAAACCCTTCAAGTTTTTGTTTCTACCTGGTGTCCCAGGTGCTAACAAGCCCTTTATTAGCAAGTGTTTCAGCCCTCCAGGACGGACACTGAAAATCCCTGGTAAATGTTTGACTGTGTTCATTTGAACTCAGTTTGTGTGGTCCACAATGTGGTTTAAAACAACTGTACTGTGTATTATTCTAGCATTGTGGAGTGACATTTATATACATTTTTTAAACCTCTAAACGACAGACACACATACACACACACACTGAAGAACTGTCTGAGAGGAGAGGAACTAACTGAAGAACTGTCTGAGAGGAGAGGAACTAACTGAATAACTGCCTGTGAGGAGAGGAACTAACTGAAGAACTGTCTGTCTGAGAGGAGAGGAACTAACTGAATAACTGTCTGTGAGGAGAGGAACTAACTGAAGAACTGTCAGAGGAGAGGAACTAAGTGTCTGAGAGGAGAGGACCTAACTGAAGAACTGTCTGAGAGGAGAGGAACTAAGTGTCTGAGAGGAGAGGAACTAACTGAAGAACTGTCTGTCTGAGAGGAGAGGAACTAACTGAAGAACTGTCTGAGAGGAGAGAAAATAACTGAGGAACTGTCTGAGAGGAGAGAAAATAACTGAATAACTGTCTGAGAGGAGAGGCACTAACTGAAGAACTGTCTGAGAGGAGAGAAAATAACTGAAGAACTGTCTGAGAGGAGAGAAAATAACTGAAGAACTGTCTGAGAGGAGAGGAACTAACTCAAATCAAATCAATTTATATAGCCCTTCGTACATCAGCTGATATCTCAAAGTGCTGTACAGAAACCCAGCCTAAAACACCCAAACGGCAAGCAATGCAGGTGTAGAAGCACGGTGGCTAGGAAAAACTCCCTAGAAAGCCCAAAACCTAGGAAGAAACCTAGAGAGGAACCAGGCTATGTGGGGTGGCTAGTCCTCTTCTGCCTGTGCCGGGTGGAGATTATAACAGAACATGGCAAAGATGTTCAAATGTTAATGACCAGCATGGTCAAATAATAATAATCACAGGCAGAACAGTTGAAACTGGAGCAGCAGCACGGCCAGGTGGACTGGGGACAGCAAGGAGTCATCATGTCAGCTAATCCTGAGGCATGGTCCTAGGGCTCAGGTACTCAGAGAGAGAAAGAAAGAGAGAAAGAGAGAATTAGAGAGGGCATACTTAAATTCACACAGGACACCGGATAGGACAGGAGAAGTACTCCAGATATAACAAACTGACCCTAGCCCCCCGACACATAAACTACTGCAGCATAAATACTGGAGGCTGAGTCAGTAGAGGTCGGGAGACTTTGTGGCCCCATCCAATGATACCCCCGGACAGGGCCATACAGGAAGGATATAACCCCACCACCTTTGCCAAAACACAGCCCCCACACCACTAGAGGGATATCTTCAACCACCAACTTACCATCCTGAGACAAGGCCGGGTATAGCCCACAAAGACCTCCGCCACAGCACGACCCAAAGGGGGGAGGGGCGCCAACCCAGACAGGAAGATCACATCAGTGACTCAACCCACTCAAGTGACGCACCCCTCCCCAGGGACGGCATGAAAGAGCACCAGTAAGCCAGTGACTCAGCCTCTGTAATAGGGTTAGAGGCAGAGAATCCCAGTGGAAAGAGGGGAACCAGCCAGGCTGAGACAGCAAGGGCGGTTCGTTGCTCCAGAGCCTTTCCGTTCACCTTCACACTCCTGGGCCAGACTACACTCAATCATATGACCCACTGAAGAGATGAGTCTTCAGTGTAAAGGTTGAGACCGAGTTTGCGGCTCTCACATGGGTAGGCAGACCATTCCATAAAAATGGAGCTCTATAGGAGAAAGCCCTGCCTCTAGCTGTTTGCTTAGAAATTCTTGGGACAATTAGGAGGCCTGCGTATTGTGACTGTAGCGTACGTGTAGGTATGTACGGCAGGACCAAATCAGAGAGATAGGTAGGAGCAAGCCCATGTAATGCTTTGTAGGTTAGCAGTAAAACCTTAAAATCAACCCTTGCCTTGACAGGAAGCCAGTGTAAGGAGGCTAGCACTGGAGTAATAAGATAAAAATGTTGGGTTCTAGTCAGGATTCTAGCAGCCGTATTTAGCACTAACTGAAGTTTATTTAGTTAGTTCCTAACTGTCTGAGAGGAGAGAAACTAACTGTCTGAGAGGAGAGGAACTAACTGTCTGAGAGGAGAGGAACTAACTGTCTGAGAGGAGAGAAACTAACTGTCAGAGAGGAGAGGAACTAACTGTCTGAGAGGAGAGGAACTAACTGTCTGAGAAGCGAGGAACTAACTGTCTGAGAGGATAGAAACTAACTGTCTGAGAGGATAGAAACTAACTGTCAGAGAGGAGAGGAACTAACTGTCTGAGAAGAGAGGAACTAACTGTCTGAGAGGAGAGAAACTAACTGTCTGAGAGGAGAGAAACTAACTGTCTGAGAGGAGAGGAACTAACTGTCAGAGAGGAGAGGAACTAACTTTCTGAGAGGAGAGGAACTAACTGTCTGAGAGGAGAGGAACTAACTGTCTGAGAGGAGAGAAACTAACTGTCTGAGAGGAGAGGAACTAACTCTCTGAGAGGAGAGGAGAGGAACTAACTGTCTGAGAGGAGAGGAACTAACTGAATAACTGTCTGAGAGGAGAGGAACTAACTGAAGAACTATCTGAGAAGAGAGGAACTAACTGTCTGAGAGGAGAGGAACTAACTGAAGAACTGTCTGTCTGAGAGGAGAGGAACTAACTGAATAACTGTCTGAGAGGAGAGGCACTAACTGAAGAACTGTCTGTCTGAGAGGAGAGGAACTAACGGAATAACTGCCCGAGAGGAGAGGAACTAACTGAAGAACTGCCTGAGAGGAGAGGAACTAACTGAATAACTGTCTGATAGGAAAGGAACTAACTGAATAACTGCCTGAGAGGAGATGAACTAACTGAAGAACTATCTGAGAAGAGAGGAACTAACTGTCTGAGAGGAGAGGAACTAACTGAATAACTATCTGAGAGGAGAGGAACTGTCTGAGAGGAGAGGAACTAACTGAAGAACTGTCTGTCTGAGAGGAGAGAAACTAACTGTCTGAGAGGAGAGAAACTAACTGTCTGAGAGGAGAGAAACTAACTGTCTGAGAGGAGAGAAACTAACTGTCTGAGAGGAGAGGAACTAGCTGTCTGAGAGGAGAGAAACTAACTGTCTGAGAGGAGAGGAACTAGCTGTCTGAGAGGAGACGATCTAACTGTCAGAGAGGAGAGAAACTAACTGTCTGAGAGGAGAGGATCTAACTGTCAGAGAGCAGAGGAACCAGCTGTCTGAGAGGAGAGGAACTAACTGTCTGAGAGGAGAGGAACTAACTGTCTGAGAGGAGAGAAACTAACTGTCTGAGAGGAGAGGAACTAACTGTCTGAGAGGATAGGAACTAACTGAATAACTGTCTGAGAGGAGAGGAACTAACTGAAGAACTGTCTGTCTGAGAGGAGAGGAACTAACTGAAGAACTGTCTGATAGGAAAGGAACTAACTGAATAACTGTCTGAGAGGAGAGGAACTGTCTGAGAGGAGAGGAACTGTCTGAGAGGAGAGGATCTAACTGTCTGAGAGGAGAGGATCTAACTGTCTGAGAGGAGGGGAACTAACTGTCAGAGAGGAGAGGAACTAACTGTCTGAGAGGAGAGGAACTAACTGTCTGAGAGGAGAGGAACTAACTGTCTGAGAGGAGAGGAACTAACTGAAGAACTGTCTGTCTGAGAGGAGAGGAACTAACGGAATAACTGCCTGAGAGGAGAGGAACTAACTGAATAACTGTCTGATAGGAAAGGAACTAACTGAAGAACTGTCTGAGAGGAGAGGAACTAACGGAATAACTGCCTGAGAGGAGAGGAACTAACTGAAGAACTGTCTGTCTGAGAGGAGAGGAACTAACGGAATAACTGCCTGAGAGGAGAGGAACTAACTGAATAACTGTCTGATAGGAGAGGAACTAACTGAAGGACTATCTGAGAAGAGAGGAACTAACTGTCTGAGAGGAGAGGAACTAACTGAATAACTATCTGAGAGGAGAGGAACTGTCTGAGAGGAGAGGAACTGTCTGAGAGGAGAGGAACTAACTGAAGAACTGTCTGTCTGAGAGGAGAGAAACTAACTGTCTGAGAGGAGAGAAACTAATTGTCTGAGAGGAGAGAAACTAACTGTCTGAGAGGAGAGAAACTAACTGTCTGAGAGGAGAGGAACTAGCTGTCTGAGAGGAGAGAAACTAACTGTCTGAGAGGAGAGGAACTAGCTGTCTGAGAGGAGACGATCTAACTGTCAGAGAGGAGAGAAACTAACTGTCTGAGAGGAGAGGATCTAACTGTCAGAGAGGAGAGGAACCAGCTGTCTGAGAGGAGAGGAACTAACTCTCCTTCAGATGAGGTGCATAGCAGAGGAGGCTGGTGAGTGGAGCTATAGGAGGATGTGCTTATTGTAATTGCTTGAATGGAATCCACTAAAGGGTACCAAATACATCAAACACATTAAAAACAATGTTCCATAGATTCCATTCCAGCCAATTACAATGAGCCCGTCCTCCTATAGCTCCTCCCACCAGGCTCTTCTGGCGTGTTGGAGGATACATTCATACAGGTCTCAAGGATGCTTCCTGGTTATTCAGGAAGTTTAATTTAATTTATTTACACTCATGTTGCATTTCTGACATTTTTTAAATAGTCATGCCTATTCTGCAATTTTCTTCAGAATTGTGTAATGGACTTGTTTTGCCTCATGGATTTGGATGGAGTGTCACAGCTGACAGGAATACAAATTTTATGCATTTCACCAGCGATGACCTTCTGGTTATTTATTTATCTCCCTCACGGGGAGTTGGAGACAGGCTGCAGTCATGTTTGAGCACTCTCACACGTTCTGTCATTGTTAGCCCATGACAGACCACTGCTGCTCGGGGTAGAGACAGCGAGACAGACTGTACTATAATGTGTGAAAGCTAGAAAGGCGAGGAAGAAAAATACATATAGTGTTTTGTTTTGTCGTAGTTAGTCGTTTTAGTGGTAGGGCAGGACAGTAGACTTTAAACGCCTAGCACTATTCCTGCAGTCAGTGACCAAAAGCGCCCTCTTTGGCCTCGTGGTTGAAATGTTATTAATATGTTTCAGAATTCCATGATTAATAAAGGTTATAAAAAAAGATATATAAATAAAATCTTGTGTTTCCATATGTCAAATAGTTTTGTTTTATTTCAGTCTTATGTGATGTATATAAAGTGTAATATTGGGATGCAAACTCAAAATGTAATACACTTCAACTCTATATCTGACATGGTACAGGTGTCTTATTTTTGTTAAGCTCATACCCATGTGTGTGAGGTGTATACTTTTGCTTCCAAGTAGATTTGTTTAAGACTACCAAGAAACACCGTGACCCTGATTTAGCCCACTGCAGTAAAAGGTTAAACCATTGATATCATAAAAAAAAAAAAACGAACACCCTTGCCCTTCTTGAACAAACACTCACGCTTGACTTTTCCTTCTAGCACTAACTTTGCTCATAGCTACTTTATCGTGGTAAAATGTACTGTGATATGTGGTTGTCTCACCTAGCCAATTTAAGACGAATGAATCTCTGGATAAGTACGTATGCTAAATGACTAAACTAAAAATATATTTAACAGTTTGTCTAACCTTTACTTACTAAATGAAAATACTATGTATAAATAAATGTAATAAACTATGTACATAAATTAAAACAAGACAATGAAGCTCACTCAATCAAACCTAATGGTCTCGCTTGATTTCATATAATTGGCATTTCTGTATTTTCTGTAATATTTATAACCTTATATTGCTACCACTGTATCATCAAATATATTGTCTTAAGTGAGTTTCAGAGATAGTCAGAATATGAATGTCATTTGTTACTAGTAAATTATTGATTTCATGAACCTTGTTTCTTAAGCTTCAAATGTTAACGTGGGCTATTTTGAGCACTTTTCTTCTGGGATGCTTTCTTGTTCTCATTGCTTTACAGGGAAGCTTAGCAGCAGTAGATATGCTCATGTTATTCATGTTAGTGCAGGGTGAGCTGCACACAGTGGTCTTCCTCCTAGGGCACGACGCCTCAGTGCTAACAGTGTAAATCTGGTTCATAGGCACATTATTACTGCAGACAATAGCGATAGGATCAGCAGAGGGGTAGTTAGAGGGGACATAAATCAGGTTAGTTACATTGTGTCTACCAACGCCTCTTGTATAATGTGCATTTGCTGAAGCATTATGACAACTCTGCGTCACAATGGTAGGGATTATCTGAGCTGGGCTTGGGTCACAGCATCATTCAAAGAATGGAGTTTGATACACCTCGTATTGTATATGACTGAAGAAGAATGTCTCACAGAGATTGATACCTGAACCGCACCTTTATTTGCCAAGGAAGAGTACATGATCAGTGAATATAGTCAATGTACCGGCTACAATGTGGGAATCTCATGCTTGGTGATAACTACAGTACATGTATATAGGACTTGCATTCTTGGCACAATACAGTTATTATATTCTACTCTATCCATAGGCGTCATTAATGCCATTCAGACTTGAAGTCGATACAACAACTATAATAGCTGAGGTTCATAGATAGGTTCTGAACTAAAATTCATACCAAAGGTTTTAGGATCCAAACACAGATCGGCTACACACTGTAGCTAGTTACACGTCCATAGGCATACAGTTATTTTTATTCTCCACTACTCAATAAGCAAATAAATAGTTAGCTAGCTATGCTACTTCAGCTGTATTGCATGGTAAATATAAGCAAGGCAAGCTAACACAATTGTACATTCAATTTGCAGTAAATGCTTTAGTTAGCTAGATTCTTTACATGGTTTTCTGGTTTTCTCAGGGGTCCCTAAAACATTAAACAACACATTACAAATTCATGCTCATGTCATAACACTAGCTAGCTAGCTGGCTAATGTTAGCTAGTCAGTTAACCTGTTTAAATAGCGATTTTCATATATTAACTTCATGACAAAAAATATGCACAATCGTTTGTCTCTACATTAACTAACATATTCCTCTCAATTGTAAATGTTTTTAGCTTGACTCATTATGACGTTATAACTACTTACATTTGCTTCCACTTTAATGTTTTGTCAGCCATCTTATCTGAAGAAAGTCACCAGGGACGGGTGGCTCGCGTGAAATTCGTCATTGGAACCACTTGATACGATTGGTCATATAAACACGTTGGGACCCAAATGCATAATGAGTGCTCTAACTCCCCCTGGTGGTGGTCTGGAGAAATGAAGCTGTGATGCTGGGTACCTCTAACTCCCCCTGGTGGTGGTCTGGAGTAATGACGCTGGGTACCTCTAAGTCCCCCTGGTGGTGGTCTGGAGTAATGACGCTGGGTACCTCTAACTCCCCCTGGTGGTGGTCTGGAGTAATGAAGCCGTGACGCTGGGTACCTCTAACTCCCCCTGGTGGTGGTCTGGAGTAATGAAGCCGTGATGCTGGGTACCTCTAACTCCCCCTGGTGGTGGTCTGGAGTAATGACGCTGGGTACCTCTAAGTCCCCCTGGTGGTGGTCTGGAGTAATGACGCTGGGTACCTCTAACTCCCCCTGGTGGTGGTCTGGAGTAATGAAGCCATGACGCTGGGTACCTCTAAGTCCCGCTCAAAACTTTTAAAGGAGGAACCACTGTAAGTCATTGTCTCAACGCAGCCTTATAATGCTGTGAAAAGATCCAGGAACACACATGGTTTGGATGGATCCTATTCTCCTTATAAAATGTGTTTTGTTTCCAAAAGCTATCGAAATTGTCATCAAAGGTTACACCCATTGAGCTGCAATAATGGCATAGCCAGTTGTGAAGAGAAAGAATCCTGCTAAAGCAGAGAGATTCAGAGAGGGCACAGGACCAGATATGATGGGTCTGTAGTTAGTGTCTAGCAGAGAGTCAATCAGCTCTTTGAAATCCAGTTTTAAACTGTTCAGATACGCCTTTAACAATGTCATTAAAACCCACTTGGACTGCGACAGAGTTGATTTCAATATCCTGATGTTGGAACATTTGGAAGCTACTGAGGAAAGAACATATTTACTCTGGGCTGGAAAATAGTTACCACAAAACTGTCCAAAGTCACGGCTGGCAAAAAGCACGACCAAATCCGCACACTCCATGCTTCACAGAATTTGGAGAACCTTTCATGGACGGGCAAGAGGCAGGTCAAAACTGTCAGCTTGAAAACTTTGGATTTCTTATTAAGCAATGTCATCCACTATTACCATCCACTATTACCATCCACTATTACCATCCACTACCACCATCCACTATTACCATCCACTATTACCATCCACTATTACCATCCACTACCACCATCCACTATTACCATCCACTACCACCATCCACTACCACCATCCACTATTACCATCCACTATTACCATCCACTACCACCATCCACTATTACCATCCACTATTACCATCCACTACCACCATCCACTATTACCATCCACTACCACCATCCACTATTACCATCCACTACCACCATCCACTATTACCATCCACTACCACCATCCACTATTACCATCCACTATTACCATCCACTACCACCATCCACTACCACCATCCACTACCACCATCCACTATTACCATCCACTATTACCATCCACTACCACCATCCACTACCACCATCCACTATTACCATCCACTACCACCATCCACTATTACCATCCACTATTACCATCCACTACCACCATCCACTACCACCATCCACTACCACCATCCACTATTACGATCCACTATTACCAGCCACTATTACCATCCACTATTACCATTCACTACCACCATCCACTATTACCATCCACTACCACCATCCACTATTACCATCCACTATTACCATCCACTATTACGATCCACTACCACTATCCACTACCACCATCCACTACCACCATCCACTACCACCATCCACTATTACCATCCACTACCACCATCCACTATTACCATCCACTATCACCATCCACTATTACCATCCACTATTACCATCCACTACCACCATCCACTATTACCATCCACTACCACCATCCACTATTACCATCCACTATTACCATCCAATACCACCATCCACTATTACCATCCACTATTACCATCCACTACCACCATCCACTACCACCATCCACTATTACCATCCACTATTACCATCCACTATTACCATCCACTACCACCATCCACTATTACCATCCACTATTACCATCCACTATTACCATTCACTACCACCATCCACTATTACCATCCACTACCACCATCCACTATTACCATCCACTATTACCATCCACTAACACCATCCACTATTACCATCCACTATTA
>NC_088396.1:51311357-51334936 GCF_034236695.1 Oncorhynchus nerka
ACCACCATCCACTATTACCATCCACTACCACCATCCACTATTACCATCCACTATTACCATCCACTATTACCATCCACTACCACCATCCACTATTACCATCCACTACCACCATCCACTATTACCATCCACTACCACCATCCACTATTACCATCCACTACCATCCATCCATCCATTACCATCCACTATTACCATCCACTACCACCATCCACTATTACCATCCACTATTACCATCCACTACCACCATCCACTATTACCATCCATCCACTATTACCACCATCCACTACCACCATCCACTATTACCATCCACTACCACCATCCACTATTACCATCCACTACCACCATCCACTATTACCATCCACTACCACCATCCACTATTACCATCCACTATCCACCATCCACTATTACCATCCACTACCACCATCCACTATTACCATCCACTACCACCATCCACTATTACCATCCACTATTACCATCCACTCCACTACCACCATCCACTATTACCATCCACTATTACCATCATCCATCCACTAACACCATCCACTATTACCATCCACTACCACCATCCACTACCACCATCCACTACCACCATCCACTATTACGATCCACTACCACCATCCACTATTACCATCCACTATTACCATCCACTACCCACTATTACCATCCACTCCACCATCCACCATCCACTACCACCATCCACTATTACCATCCACTATTACCATCCACTATACCATCCATCCCACTATTACCATCCACTATTACCATCCACTACCACCATCCACTATTACCATCCACTACCACCATCCACTATTACCATCCACTATTACCATCCACTATTACCATCCACTACCACCATCCACTATTACCATCCACTATTACCATCCACTACCACCATCCACTATTACCATCCACTATTATCCACTATTATCCACTACCACATCCACTATTACCATCCACTACCACCATCCACTATTACCATCCACTACCACCATCCACTATTACCATCCACTATTACCATCCACTATTACCATCCACTACCACCATCCACTATTACCATCCACTACCACCATCCACTATTACCATCCACTACCACCATCCACTATTACCATCCACTACCACCATCCACTATTACCATCCACTACCACCATCCACTATTACCATCCACTACCACCATCCACTACCACCATCCACTACCACCATCCACTATTACCATCCACTATTACCATCCACTACCACCATCCACTATTACCATCCACTACCACCATCCACTATTACCATCCACTACCACCATCCACTATTACCATCCACTACCACCATCCACTACCACCATCCACTACCACCATCCACTATTACCATCCACTATTACCATCCACTACTACCATCCACTATTACCATCCACTACCACCATCCACTATTACCATCCACTACCACCATCCACTATTACCATCCACTATTACCATCCACTATTACCATCCACTATTACCATCCACTATTACCATCCACTACCACCATCCACTATTACCATCCACTATTACCATCCACTATTACCATCCACTATTACCATCCACTATTACCATCCACTACCACCATCCACTACCACCATCCACTACCACCATCCACTATTACCATCCACTACCACCATCCACTATTACCATCCACTATTACCATCCACTACCACCATCCACTATTACCATCCACTACCACCATCCACTATTACCATCCACTACCACCATCCACTATTACCATCCACTATTACCATCCACTATTACCATCCACTATTACCATCCACTACCACCATCCACTATTACCATCCACTATTACCATCCACTACCACCATCCACTATTACCATCCACCACTATTACCATCCACTACCATCCATCCACTATCCACTACCATCCACTACCACCATCCACTATTACCATCCACTATTACCATCCACTACCACCATCCACTATTACCATCCACTATTACCATCCACTATTACCATCCACTACTACCACCATCCACTATTACCATCCACTACCACCATCCACTATTACCATCCACTACCACCATCCACTATTACCATCCACTACCACCATCCATCCATTACCATCCACTACCACCATCCACTACCACCATCCACTATTACCATCCACTATTACCATCCACTATTACCATCCACTACCACCATCCACTATTACCATCCACTACCACCATCCACTATTACCATCCACTATTACCATCCACTACCACCATCCACTATTACCATCCACTATCCACTATTACCATCCACTATTACCATCCACTATTACCATCCACTACCACCATCCACTATTACCATCCACTACCATCCATCCACCATCCATATTACCACCATCCACTACCACCATCCACTATTACCATCCACTACCACCATCCACTATTACCATCCACTATTACCATCCACTACCACCATCCACTACCACCATCCACTACCACCATCCACTACCACCATCCACTATTACCATCCACTACCACCATCCACTATTACCATCCACTACCACCATCCACTATTACCATCCACTACCACCATCCACTATTACCATCCACTACCACCATCCACTATTACCATCCACTATTACCATCCACTATTACCATCCACTATTACCATCCACTACCACCATCCACTATTACCACCACCATCCACTATTACCATCCACTATTACCATCCACTACCACCATCCACTATTACCATCCACTATCCACACCACCATCCACTATTACCATCCACTACCACCATCCACTATTACCATCCACTACCACCATCCACTATTACCATCCACTATTACCATCCACTATTACCATCCACTATTACCATCCACTACCACCATCCACTATTACCATCCACTACCACCATCCACTATTACCATCCACTACCATCCACTATTACCATCCACTATTACCATCCACTATTACCATCCACTATTACCATCCACTACCACCATCCACTATTACCATCCACTACCACCATCCACTATTACCATCCACTATTACCATCCACTACCACCATCCACTATTACCATCCACTATTACCATCCACTACCACCATCCACTATTACCATCCACTATTACCATCCACTATTACCATCCACTACCACCATCCACTATTACCATCCACTATTACCATCCACTACCACCATCCACTATTACCATCCACTATTACCATCCACTACCACCATCCACTATTACCATCCACTATTACCATCCACTACCACCATCCACTATTACCATCCACTATTACCATCCACTACCACCATCCACTATTACCATCCACTACCACCATCCACTATTACCATCCACTATTACCATCCACTACCACCATCCACTATTATCCATCCACTACCATCCATCCCATCCACTATTACCATCCACTATTACCATCCACTACCACCATCCACATCCATCCACTATTACCATCCACTACCACCATCCACTATTACCATCCACTACCACCATCCACTATTACCATCCACTACCACCATCCACTATTACCACTATATCCACCATCCACTACCACCATCCACTATTACCATCCACTATTACATCCACTCCATTACCATCCACTACCACCATCCACCATCCACTACCACCATCCACTATTACCATCCACTACCACCATCCACTATTACCATCCACTATTACCATCCACTACCACCATCCACTATTACCATCCACTACCACCATCCACTATTACCATCCACTACCACCATCCACTATTACCATCCACTATTACCATCCACTACCACCATCCACTATTACCATCCACTTACCATCCACTATTACCATCCACTACCACCATCCACTACCACCATCCACTACCACCATCCACTATTACCATCCACTATTACCATCCACTACCACCATCCATCCATCCACTACCATCCACTCCACCACTATTACCATCCACTACCACCATCCATCTATTACCATCCACTATTACCATCCACTATTACCATCCACTACCATCCACACCATCCACTATCCACTACCATCCACTACCACCATCCACTATTACCATCCACTACCACCATCCACTATTACCATCCACTACCACCATCCACTATTACCATCCACTACCACCATCCACTATTACCATCCACTATTACCATCCACTATTACCATCCACTATTACCATCCACTACCATCCACTCCATCCACTATTACCATCCACTACCACCATCCACTATTACCATCCACTACCATCCATCCACTATTACCATCCACTACCACCATCCACTATTACCATCCACTATTACCACCACTATTACCATCCACTATTACCATCCACTACCACCATCCACTATTACCATCCACTACCACCATCCACTATTACCATCCACTACCACCATCCACTATTACCATCCACTACCACCATCCACTACCATCCACTACCACCATCCACTATTACCATCCACTATTACATCCACTATTACCATCCACTATTACCATCCACTACCACCATCCACTATTACCATCCACTATTACCATCCACTACCACCATCCACTATTACCATCCACTACTACCATCCACTATTATCCACTATTACCATCCACTATTACCATCCACTACCACCATCCACTATTACCATCCACTACCACCATCCACTATTACCATCCACTATTACCATCCACTACCACCATCCACTATTCCCATCCACTACCACCATCCACTATTACCATCCACTATTACCATCCACTACCACCATCCACTATTACCATCCACTATTACCATCCACTATTACCATCCACTACCACCATCCACTATTACCATCCACTATTACCATCCATCCACTCCATTACCATCCACTACCACCATCCACTATTACCATCCACTCCACCCACCATCCACTATTACCATCCACTATTACCATCCACTACCACCATCCACTATTACCATCCACTACCACCATCCACTATTACCATCCATTACCACCATCCACTATTACCATCCACTACCACCATCCACTATTACCATCCACTACCACCATCCACCATCCACTATTACCATCCACTATTACCATTCACTACCACCATCCACTATTACCATCCACTACCACCATCCACTATTACCATCCACTACCACCATCCACTATTACCATCCACTATTACCATTCACTACCACCATCCACTATTACCATCCACTACCACTACCATCCACTACTACCACCATCCACTATTACCATCCATTACCACCATCCATCCACTATTACCATCCACTATTACCATCCACTACCACCATCCACTATTACCATCCACTACCACCATCCACTACCACCATCCACTACCACCATCCACTATTACCATCCACTACCACCATCCACTATTACCATCCACTACCACCATCCACTATTACCATCCACTACCACCATCCACTACCACCATCCACTACCACCATCCACTATTACCATCCACTACCACCATCCACTATTACCATCCACTACCATCCACTACCATCCACTATTACCATCCACTACCACCATCCACTATTACCCATCCATCCACTATTACCATCCACTATCCACTACCATCCACTACCACCATCCACTATTACCATCCACTATTACCATCCACTACCACCATCCACTATTACCATCCACTATTACCATCCACTATTACCATCCACTATTACCATCCACTACCACCATCCACTATTACCATCCACTATTACCATCCACTATTACCATCCACTATTACCATCCACTACCACCATCCACTATTACCATCCACTATTACCATCCACTATTACCATCCACTACTACACCATCCACTATTACCATCCACTACCACCATCCACTATTACCATCCACTACCACCATCCACTATTACCATCCACTATCCACCATCCACCATCTATTACCATCCACTACCACCATCCACTACCACATCCACTACTACCACCATCCACTATTACCATCCACTATTACCATCCACTACCACCATCCACTATTACCATCCACTACCACCATCCACTATTACCATCCACTATTACCATCCATCCACTATTACCATCCACTATTACCATCCACTACCACCATCCACTATTACCATCCACTACCACCATCCACTATTACCATCCACTACCACCATCCACTATTACCATCCACTATTACCATCCACTATTACCATCCACTACCACCATCCACTATTACCATCCACTACCACCATCCACTATTACCATCCACTATTACCATCCACTATTACCATCCACTACCACCATCCACTATTACCATCCACTATTACCATCCACTATTACCATCCACTACCACCATCCACTATTACCATCCACTACCACCATCCACTATTACCATCCACTACCACCATCCACTATTACCATCCACACTACCACCATCCACTATTACCATCCACTACCACCATCCACTATTACCATCCACTACCACCATCCACTACCACCATCCACCCATCCACTATTACCATCCACTATTACCATCCACTACCACCATCCACTATCCACTATTACCATCCACTATTACCATCCACTACCACCATCCACTATTACCATCCACTATTACCATCCACTACCATCCTATCCACTATTACCATCCACTATTACCATCCACTATTACCATCCACCATCCACTATTACCATCCACTATTACCATCCACTATTACCATCCACTACCACCATCCACTATTACCATCCACTATTACCATCCATCCACCATCCACTATACCATCCACTACCACCATCCACTATTACCATCCACTACCATCCACTACCACCATCCACTATTACCATCCATCCACTACCATCCACTATTACCATCCACTACCACCATCCACTATTACCATCCACTACCACCATCCACTATTACCATCCACTACCACCATCCACTATTACCATCCACTACCACTACCACCATCCACTACCACCATCCACTACCATCCACTACCATCCATCCACCATCCACTATTACCATCCACTACCACCATCCACTACCACCATCCACTATTACCATCCACTATTACCATCCACTACCACCATCCACTATTACCATCCACTACCACCATCCACTATTACCATCCACTACCACCATCCACTATTACCATCCACTACCACCATCCACTACCACCATCCACTATTACCATCCACTATTACCATCCACTATTACCATCCACTACCACCATCCACTACCACCATCCACTATTACCATCCACTACCACCATCCACCCACCATCCACTATTACCATCCACTATCCACTATTACCATCCACTACCACCATCCACTACCACCATCCACTATTACCATCCACTATTACCATTCACTACCACCATCCACTATTACCATCCACTACCACCATCCACTACCACCATCCACTACCACCATCCACTATTACCATCCACTATTACCATCCACTATTACCATCCACTATTACCATCCACTACCACCATCCACTATTACCATCCACTATTACCATCCACTACCACCATCCATCTATTACCATCCACTATTACCATCCACTCCACTATCCACTATACCATCCACTACCACCATCCACTATTACCATCCACTACCACCATCCACTATTACCATCCACTACTACCATCCACTACCACCATCCACTATTACCATCCACTATTACCATCCACTAACACCATCCACTATTACCATCCACTATTACCATTCACCACCACCATCCACTATTACCATCCACTACCACCATCCACTATTACCATCCACTACCACCATCCACTATTACCATCCACTACCACCATCCACTACCACCATCCACTATTACCATCCACTATTACCATCCACTACCACCATCCACTATTACCATCCACTACCACCATCCACTATTACCATCCACTACCACCATCCACTATTACCATCCACTACCACCATCCACTATTACCATCCACTACCACCATCCACTATTACCATCCACTACCACCATCCACTATTACCATCCACTATTACCATCCACTACCACCATCCACTATTACCATCCACTATTACCATCCACTATTACCATCCACTACCACCATCCACTATTACCATCCACTACCACCATCCACTATTACCATCCACTATTACCATCCACTACCACCATCCACTATTACCATCCACTATTACCATCCACTACCACCATCCACTATTACCATCCACTACCACCATCCACTATTACCATCCACTACCACCATCCACTATTACCATCCACTACCACCATCCACTATTACCATCCACTACCTTACCATCCACTATTACCATCCACTATTACCATCCACTATTACCATCCACTACCACCATCCACTACCACCATCCACTATTACCATCCACTATTACCATCCACTATTACCATCCACCATCCACTATTACCATCCACTACCACCATCCACTACCATCCACTACCACCATCCACTATTACCATCCACTATTACCATCCACTACCACCATCCACTATCCACTATTACCATCCACTATCCACTATTACCATCCACTACCACCATCCACTATCCACTATTACCATCCACTACCACCATCCACTATTACCATCCACTATTACCATCCACTATTACCATCCATCCACCATCCATCCACTATTACCATCCACTATTACCATCCACTATTACCACCATCCACTATTACCATCCACTATTACCATCCATCCACTATTACCATCCACTATTACCATCCACTATTACCATCCACTACCACCATCCACTACCACCATCCACTACCACCATCCACTATTACCATCCACTACCACCATCCACTATTACCATCCACTATTACCATCCACTATTACCATCCACTACCACCATCCACTATTACCATCCACTACCACCATCCACTATTACCATCCACTATTACCATCCACTACCACCATCCACTACCACCATCCACTATTACCATCCACTACCACCATCCACTATTACCATCCACTACCACCATCCACTATTACCATCCACTACCACCATCCACTATTACCATCCACTACCACCATCCACTATTACCATCCACTACCATCCACTCCACTATTACCATCCACTACTCCACTACCACCATCCACTATTACCATCCACTACCACCATCCACTACCACCATCCACTACCACCATCCACTATTACCATCCACTATTACCATCCACTATTACCATCCACTACCACCATCCACTATTACCATCCACTACCACCATCCACTATTACCATCCACTACCACCATCCACTATTACCATCCACTATTACCATCCACTACCACCATCCAATATTACCATCCACTATTACCATCCACTACCACATCCACTATTACCATCCACTACCACCATCCACTATTACCATCCACTACCACCATCCACTATTACCATCCACTATTACCATCCACTATTACCATCCACTACCACCATCCACTATTACCATCCACTACCACCATCCACTATTACCATCCACTATTACCATCCACTACCACCATCCACTATTACCATCCACTACCACCATCCACTATTACCATCCACTACCACCATCCACTATTACCATCCACTACCACCATCCACTATTACCATCCACTACCACCATCCACTATTACCATCCACTACCACCATCCACTATTACCATCCACTACCACCATCCACTATTACCATCCACTCCATCCACTATTACCATCCACTATTACCATCCACTATTACCATCCACTATTACCATCCACTATTACCATCCACTATTACCATCCACTATTACCATCCACTACCACCATCCACTATTACCATCCACTACCACCATCCACTATTACCATCCACTACCACCATCCACTATTACCATCCACTACCACCATCCACTATTACCATCCACATCCATCCACTACCACTACCATCCACTATTACCATCCACTATTACCATCCACTATTACCATCCACTACCACATCCACTATTACCATCCACTATTACCATCCACTACCACCATCCACTATTACCATCCTATCCACTATTACCATCCACTATTACCATCCACTATTACCATCCACTATTACCATCCACTACCACCATCCACTATTACCACCATCCACTACCACCATCCACTATTACCATCCATCCATCCACTATTACCATCCACTATTACCATCCACTACCACCATCCACTATTACCATCCACTACCACCATCCACTACCACCATCCTCTACCACCATCCACTATTACCATCCACTATTACCATCCACTACCACCATCCACTATTACCATCCACTACCACCATCCACTATTACCATCCACTACCACCATCCACTATTACCATCCACTACCACCATCCACTATTACCATCCACTACCACCATCCACTATTACCATCCACTATCCATCCATCCACTATTACCATCCACTACCCATCCACTATCCACTACCACCATCCACTATTACCATCCACTACCACCATCCACTATTACCATCCACTACCACCATCCACTATTACCATCCACTACCACCATCCACTATTACCATCCACTACCACCATCCACTATTACCATCCACTACTACCATCCACTATCCATCCACTACCACCATCCACTATCCATCCACTACCACCATCCACTATTACCATCCACTACCACCATCCACTATTACATCCACTACCACCATCCACTATTACCATCCACTATTACCATCCACTATTACCATCCACTATCACCATCCACTATTACCATCCACTATTACCATCCACTACCACCATCCACTATTACCATCCACTATTACCATCCACTATTACCATCCACTATTACCATCCACTATCCATCTATTACCATCCACTACCATCCACTACCACCATCCACTACCATCCACCACCATCCACTATTACCATCCACTACCACCATCCACTATTACCATCCACTACCACCATCCACTATTACCATCCACTACCACCATCCACTACTACCACCATCCACTATTACCATCCACTATCCATCCACTATTACCATCCACTATTACCATCCACTACCACCATCCACTATTACCATCCACTACCACCATCCACTATTACCATCCACTACCACCATCCACTATTACCATCCACTATTACCATCCATCCACCATCCACTATTACCATCCACTACCACCATCCACTATTACCATCCACTACCACCATCCACTATTACCATCCACTACCATCCACTATCCACTACCATCCACTACCACCATCCACTATTACCATCCACTATTACCATTCACTACCACCATCCACTATTACCATCCACTACCACCATCCACTATTACCATCCACTACCACCATCCACTACCACCATCCACTATTACCATCCACTATTACCATCCACTATTACCACCATCCACTACCATACCATCCACTATTACCATCCACTATTACCATCCACTACCACCATCCACTATTACCATCCACTACCACCATCCACTATTACCATCCACTATTACCATCCACTATCCACTATTACCATCCACTATTACCATCCACTATTACCATCCACTACCACCATCCACTATTACCATCCACTACCACCATCCACTATTACCCACTATTACCATCCACTATTACCATCCACTATTACCATCCACTATTATCCATCCATCCACCACCATCCACTATTACCATCCACTACCACCATCCACTATTACCATCCACTATTACCATCCACATCCACTACCATCCACTTACCACCATCCACTATTACCATCCACTATTACCATCCATCCACCACTACCACCATCCACTATTACCATCCACTATTACCATCCACTACCACCATCCACTACCATCCACTATTACCATCCACTATTACCATCCACTATTACCATCCACTATTACCATCCACTACCACCATCCACTATTACCATCCACTATTACCATCCACTCCATCCACTATCCATCCACTACCATCCACATCCATCCACTATTACCATCCACTACCACCATCCACTATTACCATCCACTACCACCATCCACTATTACCATCCACTACCACCATCCACTATTACCATCCACTATTACCACCACTCCACCATATTACCATCCACTACCACCATCCACTATTACCATCCACTACCACCATCCACTATTACCATCCACTATTACCATCCACTACCACCATCCACTATTACCATCCACTATTACCATCCACTATTACCATCCACTATTACCATCCACTACCACCATCCACTATTACCATCCACTACCACCATCCACTATTACCATCCACTACCACCATCCACTATCACCACTATTACCATCCACCATCCACTATTACCATCCACTACCACCATCCACTATTACCATCCACTACCACTATTACCATCCACTACCACCATCCACTATTACCACATCCACTACCACTACCACCATCCACACCATCCACTACCACCATCCACTATTACCATCCACTACCACCATCCACTATCCACTACCACCATCCACTATTACCATCCACTACCACCATCCACTCCACTATTACCATCCACCATCCACTATTACCATCCACTACCACCATCCACTACCACCATCCACTACCACCATCCACTATTACCATCCACTATTACCATCCACTACCACCATCCACTATTACCATCCACTACCACCATCCACTCCACTACCACCATCCACTATTACCATCCACTACCACCATCCACTATTACCATCCACTACCACCATCCACTATTACCATCCACTATACCACCATCCACTATTACCATCCATTACCATCCATCCACTATTACCATCCACTACCACCATCCATCCACTATTACCATCCACTATTACCATCCACTACCACCATCCACTATTACCATCCACTACCACCATCCACTATTACCATCCACTACCACCATCCACTATTACCATCCACTATTACCATCCACTACCACCATCCACTATTACCATCCACTATTACCATCCACTATTACCATCCACTATTACCATCCACTATTACCATCCACTACCACCATCCACTATTACCATCCACTATTACCATCCACTATTACCATCCACTACCACCATCCACTATTACCATCCACCACTATTACCATCCACTACCACCACATCCATCCACTACCACCATCCACTACCACCATCCACTATTACCATCCACTACCACCATCCACCATCCACTACCACCATCCACTATTACCATCCACTATTACCATCCATCCATCCACTATTACCATCCACTACCACCATCCACTCCATTACCATCCACTATTACATCCACTACCACCATCCACTATCCACCATCCACTACCACCATCCACTATTATCCATCCACTACCACCATCCACTATTACCATCCACTACCACCATCCACTATTACCATCCACTACCACCATCCACTATTACCATCCACTATTACCATCCACTATTACCATCCACTATTACCATCCACTATTACGATCCACTACCACTATCCACTACCACCATCCACTATTACCATCCTATCCATCCACTATTACCATCCACTACCATCCATCCACTATTATCCACTATCCATCCACTACCACCATCCACTATTACCATCCACTACCACCATCCACTATTACCATCCACTACCACCATCCACTATTACCATCCACTACCACCATCCACTATTACCATCCACTATTCCACTATTACCATCCACTACCACCATCCACTATTACCATCCACTACCACCATCCACTATTACCATCACTATTACCACTACCACCATCCACTATTACCATCCACTACCACCATCCACTATTACCATCCACTACCATCCACTATTACCATCCACTACCACCATCCACTATTACCATCCACTACCACCATCCACTATTACCATCCACTATTACCATCCACTACCACCATCCACTATTACCATCCACTACCACCATCCACTATTACCATCCACTACCACCATCCACTATTACCATCCACTATTACCATTCACTACCACCATCCACTATTACCATCCACTATTACCATCCACTACCACCATCCACTATTACCATCCACTACCATCCACTATTACCATCCACTACCACCATCCACTATTACCATCCACTACCACCATCCACTATTACCATCCACTATTACCATCCACTATTACCATCCACTATTACCATCCATCCACTATTACCATCCATCCACTATTACCATCCACTATTACCATCCACTACCATCCATCCACTATTACCATCCACTATCCACCATCCACTATTACCACTATTACCATCCACTATTACCATCCACTATTACCATCACTCACTATTACCATCCACTACCACCATCCACTATTACCATCCACTACCACCATCCACTATCCACCATCCACTACCACCATCCACTATTACCATCCACTATTACCATCCACCACTACCACCCATCCACTCCACTATTACCATCCACTCCACTACCACCATCCACTATTACCATCCACTATTACCATCCACTATTACCATCCACTACCATCCACTACCACCATCCACTATTACCATCCACTATTACCATCCACTATTACCATCCATCCACCATCCACTATTACCATCCACTACCACCATCCACTATTACCATCCACTCCACCATTACCATCATCCATCCACTATTACCATCCACTATTACCATCCACCACTATTACCATCCATCCACTATTACCATCCACTATTCCACCATCCACTATCCACTACATCCACTATTACCATCCACTACCACCATCCACTATTACCATCCACTATTACCATCCACTATTACCATCCACTATTACCCATCCATCCACTATTACCATCCACTACCACCATCCACTATTACCATCCACTACCACCATCCACTATTACCATCCACATCCACCATCCACTATTACCATCCACTACCACCATCCACTATTACCATCCACCATCCACTACCACCATCCACTACCACCATCCACTACCACCATCCACTATTACCATCCATTACCATCCACTATCCATCCACTATTACCATCCACTACCACCATCCACTATTACCATCCACTATCCATCCACTATTACCATCCACTACCACCATCCACTATTACCATCCACTACCACCATCCACTATTACCATCCACTACCACCATCCACTACCACCATCCACTATTACCATCCACTATCCACTACCATCCACTATTACCATCCACTATTACCATCCACTATTACCATCCACTACCACCATCCACTATCCACTACCACCATCCACTCCATTACCATCCACTATTACCATCCACCCATCCACTATTACCATCCACTACCACCATCCACTATTACCATCCACTACCACCATCCACTATTACCATCCACTATTACCATCCACTACCACCATCCACTACCACCATCCACTACCACCATCCACTATTACCATCCACTATTACCATCCACTATTACCATCCACTATTACCATCCACTACCACCATCCACTATTACCATCCACTACCACCATCCACTATTACCATCCACTACCATCCACTATTACCATCCACTATTACCATCCACTATTACCATCCACTATTACCATCCACTATTACCATCCACTATTACCATCCACTATTACCATCCACTATTACCATCCACTATTACCACACCACCATCCACTATTACCATCCACTATTACCATCCACTAACACCATCCACTATTACCATCCACTACCACCATCCACTATTACCATCCACTATCCATCACTATTACCATCCATCCACTATTACCATCCACTCCACCATCCACTACCATCCATCCACCATCCACTACCACCATCCACTATTACCATCCACTACCACCATCCACTATTACCACCATCCACTATTACCATCCACTACCACCATCCACTCCATTACCATCCACTACCACCATCCACTATTACCATCCACTACCACCATCCACTATTACCATCCACTACCACCATCCACTATTACCATCCACTACCACCATCCACTATTACCATCCACTATTACCATCCACTACCACCATCCACTATTACCATCCACTACCACCATCCACTATTACCATCCACTACCACCATCCACTATTACCATCCACTACCACCATCCACTATTACCATCCACTACCACCATCCACTATTACCATCCACTATTACCATCCACCATCCACTATTACCATCCACTATTACATCCACTATCCACTATTACCATCCACTATTACCATCCACTATTACCATCCACTACCACCATCCACTATTACCATCCACTACCACCATCCACTATTACCATCCATCCACTATTACCATCCACTACCACCATCCCACTATTACCATCCACTATTACCATCCACTACCACCATCCACCATCCATTACCCATCCACTATTACCATCCACTACCACCATCCACTATTACCCATCCACTACCACCATCCACTATTACCATCCACTATTACCATCCACTACACCATCCACTATTACCATCCACTTACCACCATCCACTATTACCATCCACTACCATCCACATTACCATCCACTATTACCATCCACTATTACCATCCACTATTACCATCCACTATTACCATCCACTATTACCATCCACTACCACCATCCACTATTACCATCCACTACCACCATCCACTATCCACTACCATCCACTATTACCATCCACTATCCATATTACCATCCACTATTACCACCATCCACTCCCATCACTCCACTATCCACTACCATCCACTATTACCATCCACTATTACCATCCACTATTACCACCATCCACTACCACCATCCACTATTACCATCCACTACCACCATCCACTATTACCATCCACTACCACCATCCACTATTACCATCCACTACCACCATCCACTATTACCATCCACTATTACCACCATCCACTCCACTTACCATCCACTATTACCATCCACTACCACCATCCACTATTACCATCCACTATTACCATCCACTATCCATCCACTACCACCATCCACTATTACCATCCACTACCACCATCCACTATACCATCCACTACCACCATCCACTATTATCCACTATTACCATCCACTATTACCATCCACTACCACCATCCACTATTACCATCCACTACCACCATCCACTACCACCATCCACTACCACCATCCACTATTACCATCCACTATTACCATCCACTATTACCATCCACTATTACCATCCACTACCACCATCCACTATTACCATCCACTATTACCATCCACTACCACCATCCACCACCATCCACTATTACCATCCACTACTACCACCATCCACTATTACCATCCACTATTACCATCCACTACCACCATCCACTATTACCATCCACTATTACCATCCACTACCACCATCCACTACCACCATCCACTATTACCATCCACTACCACCATCCACTATTACCATCCACTACCACCATCCACTATTACCATCCACTACCACCATCCACTACTCCACTTACCATCCACTATTACCATCCACTACCACCATCCACTATTACCATCCACTACCACCATCCACTCCACTATACCATCCACTATTACCATCCACTATTACCATCCACTACCACCATCCACTATTACCATCCACTATTACCATCCACTATCCACCATCCACTATTACCATCCACTCCACTATTACCATCCACTACCATCCATCCACCATCCACTACCACCATCCACTACCACCATCCACTATTACCATCCACTACTATTACCATCCACTACCACCATCCACTATTACCATCCACTACCACCATCCACCACTACCATCCACTCCATCCACTATTACCATCCACTACCACCATCCACTATTACCATCCACTATTACCATCCACTATTACCATCCACTACCACCATCCATCCACTACCACCATCCACTATTACCATCCACTATTACCATCCACTATTACCATCCACTACCACCATCCACTATTACCATCCACTACCACCATCCACTATTACCATCCACTACCACCATCCACTATTACCATCCACTACCACCATCCACTATTACCATCCACTATTACCATCCACTACCACCATCCACTATTACCATCCACTATTACCATCCACTACCACCATCCACTATTACCATCCACTATCCACTATACCATCCACTATCCACTATTACCATCCACTACCACCATCCACTATTACCATCCACCATCCACTACCACCATCCACTATTCCACTATTACCATCCACTACCACCATCCACTATTACCATCCACTACCACCATCCACTACCACTACCATCCACTATTACCATCCACTATTACCATCCACTATTACCATCCACTATTACCATCCACTATTACCATCCACTATTACCATCCACTACCATCCACTATTACCATCCACTACCACCATCCACTATTACCATCCACTACCACCATCCACTACCATCCACTACCACCATCCACTATTACCATCCACTACCACCATCCACTATTACCATCCACTATTACCATCCACTACCACCATCCACTATTACCATCCACTATTACCATCCATCCACTATTACCATCCACTACCACCATCCACTATTACCATCCACCATCCACTATTACCATCCACTACCACCATCCACTATTACCATCCACTACCACCATCCACTACCACCATCCACTATTACCATCCACTACCACCATCCACTATTACCATCCACTATCCATCCACTATTACCATCCACTACCACCATCCACTATTACCATCCACTATTACCATCCATCCACCATCCACTATTACCATCCACTACCACCATCCACTATTACCATCCACCACCATCCATATTACCATCCACTACCACCATCCACTATTACCATCCACTATTACCATCCACTACCACCATCCACTATTACCATCCACTATCCACTACCACCATCCACTATTACCATCCACTACCACCATCCACTATTACCATCCACTACCACCATCCACTATTACCATCCACTACCACCATCCACTATTACCATCCACTACCACCATCCACTACCACCATCCACTATTACCATCCACTATTACCATCCACTACCACCATCCACTATTACCATCCACTACCACCATCCACTATTACCATCCACTATTACCATCCACTACCACCATCCACTATTACCATCCACTACCACCATCCACTATTACCATCCACACTACCATCCATCCACCACTATTACCACATCCACTACCACCATCCACTATTACCATACACTACCACCATCCAATATTACCATCCACTATTACCATCCACTACCACATCCACTATTACCATCCACTACCACCATCCACTATTACCATCCACTACCACCATCCACTATTACCATCCACTATTACCATCCACTATTACCATCCACACCATCCACTATTACCATCCACTACCACCATCCACTATTACCATCCACTATTACCATCCACTACCACCATCCACTATTACCATCCACTATTACCATCCACTATTACCATCCACTACCACCATCCACTATTACCATCCACTACCACCATCCACTATTACCATCCACTATTACCATCCACTATTACCATCCACTATTACCATCCACCATCCACTATACCCACTATTACATCCACTATTACCATCCACTATTACCATCCACATCCATCCACTATTACCATCCACTATTACCATCCACTACCACCATCCACTATTACCATCCACTACCACCATCCACTATTACCATCCACCATCCACTACCATCCACTATTACCATCCACTACCACCATCCACTATTACCATCCACTACCACCATCCACTATCCACTACCACCATCCACTACCACCATCCACTACCACCATCCACTATTACCATCCACTACCACCATCCACTATTACCATCCACTACCACCATCCACTATTACCATCCACTACCACCATCCACTATTACCATCCACTACCACCATCCACTACCACCATCCACTATTACCATCCACTATTACCATCCACTACCACCATCCACTACCACCATCCACTATTACCATCCACTATTACCATCCACTATTACCATCCACTATTACCATCCACTATTACCATCCACTACCACCATCCACTATTACCATCCACTACCACCATCCACTATTACCATCCACTATTACCATCCACTACCACCATCCACTACCACCATCCACTACCACCATCCACTACCACCATCCACTATTACCATCCACTACCACCATCCACTATTACCATCCACTATTACCATCCACTACCACCATCCACTATTACCATCCACTATTACCATCCACTACCACCATCCACTATTACCATCCACTACCACCATCCACTATTACCATCCACTACCACCATCCACTATTACCATCCACTACCACCATCCACTATTACCATCCACTACCACCATCCACTATTACCATCCACTATTACCATCCACTACCACCATCCACTATTACCATCCACTATTACCATCCATCCACCACTATTACCATCCACTACCACCATTACCATCCACTTACCATCCACTACCACCATCCACTATTACCATCCACTACCACCATCCACTATTACCATCCACTATTACCATCCACTATTACCATCCACTATTACCCACTATTACCATCCACTATTACCATCCACTATTACCATCCACTACCACCATCCACTATTACCATCCACTACCACCATCCAATTACCATCCACTACCACCACTACCACCATCCACTATTACCATCCACTATTACCATCCACTATTACCATCCACTATTACCATCCACTACCACCATCCACTATTACCATCCACTACCACCATCCACTACTACCATCCACTATTACCATCCACTACCACCATCCACTATTACCATCCACTATTACCATCCACTACCACCATCCACTATTACCATCCACTACCACCATCCACTATTACCATCCACTATTACCATCCACTATTACCACCACTACCACCATCCATCTATTACCATCCACTATTACCATCCACTACCACCATCCACTATTACCATCCATCCACTATTACCATCCACTACCACCATCCACTATTACCATCCACTACCACCATCCACTATTACCATCCACTACCACCATCCACTATTCTCCATCCACCATCCACTATTACCATCCACTACCACCATCCACTATTACCATCCACTACCACCATCCACTATTATCCTATTACCATCCACTACCACCATCCACTACCATCCACTATCCATCCACTACCACCATCCACTACCACCATCCACTATTACCATCCACTATTACCATCCACTATTACCATCTACCACCATCCACTATTACCATCCACTACCACCATCCACTATTACCATCCACTACCACCATCCACTCCACTATTACCATCCACTATTACCATCCACTATTACCATCCACTACCACCATCCACTATCACCATCCACTACCACCATCCACTATTACCATCCACTACCACCATCCACTACCACCATCCACTATTACCATCCACTACCACCATCCACTATTACCATCCACTACCACCATCCACTATTACCATCCACTACCACCATCCATCCACTATTACCATCCACTACCATCCACTATCCACTATTACCATCCACTACCACCATCCACTATTACCATCCACCCATCCACTATTACCATCCACCATCCACTATTACCATCCACTACCACCATCCACTATTACCATCCACTACCACCATCCACTACCACCATCCACTACCACCATCCACTACCATCCACTATTACCATCCACTATTACCATCCACTATCCACCATCCACTATTACCATCCACTACCACCATCCACTATTACCATCCACTATTACCATCCACTACCATCCACTATTACCATCCACTATTACCATCCACTACCACCATCCACTATTACCATCCACTACCACCATCCACTACCACCATCCACTACCATCCATCCATCTATTACCATCCACTACCACCATCCACTACCACCATCCACTACCACCATCCACTATTACCATCCACTATTACCATCCACTACCACCATCCACTATTACCACCATCCATCCACTATTACCATCCACTACCATCTATCCACTACCATCCACTACCATCCACTCCATCCACTACCACCATCCACTACCACCATCCACTATTACCATCCACTACCACCATCCATCCACTATTACCATCCACTACCACCATCCACTATTACCATCCACCACTATTACCATCCATCCACCATCCACTATTACCATCCCACTCCACCATTACCATCCACTACCACCATCCACTACCACCATCCACTATTACCATCCACTACCATCCACTACCACCATCCACTATTACCATCCACTACCACCATCCACTACCATCCACTACCACCATCCACTATTACCATCCACTACCACCCATCCACTATTACCATCCACTACCACCATCCACTATTACCATCCACACTATCCACTACCATCCACTCCATCCACTACCATCCACTATTACCATCCACTACCATCCACTACCATCCATCCACTATTACCATCCACTACCACCATCCACTATTACCATCCACTACCACCATCCACTATTACCATCCACTACCACCATCCACTATTACCATCCACTATTACCATCCACTACCACCATCCACTATTACCATCCACTATTACCATCCACTACCACCATCCACTATTACCATCCACTACCACCATCCACTATTACCATCCACTACCACCATCCACTATTACCATCCACTACCACCATCCACTATTACCATCCACTACCACCATCCACTATTACCATCCACTATTACCATCCACTACCACCATCCACTACCACCATCCACTATTACCATCCACTACCACCATCCACTACCACCATCCACTATTACCATCCACTACCACCATCCACTATTACCATCCACTACCACCATCCACTATTACCATCCACTATCCACTACCACCATCCACTATTACCATCCACTATTACCATCCACTATTACCATCCACTACCACCACTATTACCCACTATTACCATCCATCCACTATTACCATCCACTATTACCATCCATCCACCATACCACCATCCACTACCACCATCCACTATTACCATCCACTATTACCATCCACTACCACCATCCACTATTACCATCCACTACCACCATCCACTATTACCATCCACTACCACCATCCACTATTACCATCCACTATTACCATCCACTATTACCATCCACTATTACCATCCACTACCACCATCCACTATTACCATCCACTATTACCATCCACTATTACCATCCACTATTACCATCCACTACCACCATCCACTATTACCATCCACTATTACCATCCACTATTACCATTCACTACCACCATCCACTATTACCATCCACTACCACCATCCACTATTACCATCCACTATTACCATCCACTAACACCATCCACTATTACCATCCACTATTACCATCCACCACCATCCACTATTACATCCACTATTACCATCCACTATTACCATCCACTACCACCATCCACTATTACCATCCACTACCACCATCCACTATTACCATCCACTACCACCATCCACTATTACCATCCACTACCACCATCCACTATTACCATCCACTATTACCATCCACTATTACCATCCACTACCACCATCCACTATTACCATCCACTATTACCATCCACTATTACCATCCACTACCACCATCCACTATTACCATCCACTATTACCATCC
>NC_088396.1:51335036-51387536 GCF_034236695.1 Oncorhynchus nerka
CCACTATTACCATCCACATACCATTCACTACCACCATCCACTACCACCATCCTCTACCACCATCCACTATTACCATCCACTACCACCATCCACTACCACCATCCACTACCACCATCCACTATTACCATCCACTACCACCATACACTATTACCATCCACTACCACCATCCACCATCCACTATCACCATCACTACCACCATCCACTACCACCATCCACTATTACCATCCACTATTACCATTCACTACCACCATCCACTATTACCATCCACTACCACCATCCACCATCCACTACCACCATCCACTATTACCATCCACTAGCCCATCCACCATTACCATCCACTATTACCATCCACTACCACCATCCACTATTACCATCCACCTACCACCATCCACTATTACCATCCACTACCACCATCCACTATTACCATCCACTACCACCATCCACTATTACCATCCACTACCACCATCCACTATTACCATCCACTACCACCATCCACCACTATTACCATCACTACCACCATCCAATATTACCATCCACTATTACCATCCACCATCCACTATTACCATCCACTACCACCATCCACTATTACCATCCACTACCATCCCACCATCCACTATTACCATCCACTACCACCATCCACTATTACCATCCACTACCACCATCCACTATTACCATCCACTACCACCATCCACACCATCCACTATTACCATCCACTACCACCATCCACTATTACCATCCACCATCCACTATTACCATCCACTACCACCATCCACTATTACCATCCACTATTATCCATCCACTACCACCATCCACTACCATCCACTACCACCATCCACTATTACCATCCACTATTACCCATCCATCCTATTACCATCCACTACCACCATCCACACCATCCACTATTACCCATCCACCTACCATCCACACCATCCACTATTACCATCCCATTACCATCCATCCATCCACTATTACCATCCACTACCACCATCACTACCACCATCCACTATTACCATCCACTATTACCATCCATCCACCATATTACCATCCACTACCACCATCCACTATTACCATCCACTACCACCATCCACTATTACCATCCACTACCACCATCCACTACCATCCACTCCACCATCCACTACCATTCACTATTACCATCCACTACCACCATCCATCCACTACCACCATCCACTACCACCATCCACTATTACCATCCACTATTACCATCCACTATTACCATCCACTACCACCATCCACTATTACCATCCACTATTACCATCCACTACCACCATCCACTATTACCATCCACTACCACCATCCACTACCATTACCATCCACTATTACCATCCACTACCACCATCCACTACCATTACCATCCACTATTACCATCCACTATTACCATCCACACCATCCACTACCACCATCCACTATTACCATCCACTACCACCATCCACACCATCCACTACCACCATCCACTACCATCCACTACCACCATCCACTACCACCATCCACTATTACCATCCACTACCACCATCCACTACCACCATCCACTATTACCATCCACTACCACCATCCACTATTACCATCCACTATTACCATCCACTATTACCATCCACTACCACCATCCACTATTACCATCCACTACCACCATTACCATCCACTATTACCATCCACTACCACCATCCACTATTATTACCATCCACTACCACCATCCACTATTACCATCCACATATTACCACCATCCACTATTACCATACCACCATCCACTATTACCACTATTACCATCCACTACCAATACACCATCCACTATTACCATCACTATTACCACCATCACTACCACCATCCACTATTACCATCCACTACCACCATCCACTATTACCATCCACTACCACCATCCACTATTACCATCCACTACCTACCACCATCCACTATTCCACTACCACCATCCACTATTACCATCCATCCACTACCACCATCCACTATTACCATCCACTACCACCATCCACTATTACCATCCACTACCATCCACTACCACCATCCACTATTACCATCCCATCCACTACCACCATCCACTATTACCATCCACTACCACCATCCATCCACCATCCACTATTACCATCCACTACCACCATCCACTATTACCATCCACTACCACCATCCACTATTACCATCCACACTACCACCATCCACTATTACCATCCACTACCACCATCCACTATTATTCCACTACCATCCATCCACTATTACCATCCACTATTACCACCATCCACTATTACCATCCACATCCACTATTACCATCCACTACCACCATCCACTATTACCATCCACTACCACCATCCACTATTACCATCCACTACCACCATCCACTATTACCACCATCCACTACCATCCATACCACCATCCACTATTACCATCCACTATTACCATTCACCATCCACTACCACCATCCACTATTACCATCCACTACCACCATCCACTATTACCATCCACTACCACCATCCACTATACCACCATCCACTATTACCATCCACTATTACCCATCCACTATTACCATCCACTACCACCATCCACTACCACCATCCACTATTACCATCCACTACCACCATCCACTATTACCATCCACTATTACCACCATCCACTATTACCATCCACTATTACCATCCATCCACCATCCACTATTACCATCCACTACCATCCACTACCACCATCCACTATTACCATCCACTACCACCATCCACTATTACCATCCACTACCACCATCCATCCTATTACCATCCACTACCACCATCCACTACCATCATTACCATCCACTACCACCATCCATCCACCACCATCCCATTCCATCCACTATTACCATCCACTATTACCATCCACTACCACCATCCACTATTACCATCCACTACCACCATCCACTATTACCATCCACTACCACCATCCACTATTACCATCCACTACCACCATCCACTATTACCATCCACTACCACCATCCACTATTACCATCCACTACCACCATCCACTATTACCATCCACTACCACCACCATCCACTATTACCATCCACTACCACCATCCACCATCCACTATTACCATCCACTACCACCATCCACTATTACCATCCACATCCACTATTACCATCCACTACCACCATCCACTATTACCATCCACTACCACCATCCACTACCATTACCATCCACATCCACCACCATCCACTATTACCATCCACTACCACCATCCACTATTACCATCCACTATCCATACCTATTACCATACCATCCACACCATCCACTATTACCATCCACTATTACCATCCACTACCACCATCACTACTACCATCCACTATTACCATCCACTACCACCATCCACTATTACCATCCACTATTACCATCCACTACCACCATCCACTATTACCATCCACATCCCTATTACCATCCACTATTACCATCCACTATTACCATCCACTATTACCATCCACTACCACCATCCACTATTACCATCCACTATTACCATCCATCCACTATTACCATCCACTACCATCCACTATTACCATCCACTATTACCATCCACTACCACCATCCACTATCCACCATACCATCCACTACCACCATCCACTATTACCATCCACTATCCACTATTACCATCCACTATTACCATCCACTATTACCTACTACCACCATCCACTATTACCATCCACTACCACCATCCACTATTACCATCCACTACCACCATCCACTATTACCATCCACTACCACCATCCACTATTACCATCCACTACCACCATCCACTATTACCATCCACTCCACCATCCACTACCACCATCCACTATTACCATCCACTATTACCATCCACTACCACCATCCACTATTACCATCACTATTACCATCCACTATTACCATCCACTACCACCATCCACTATTACCATCCACTACCACCATCCACTATTACCATCCACTATTACCATCCACTATTACCATCCACTACCACCATCCACTATTACCATCCACTACCACCATCCACTATTACCATCCACTACCACCATCCACTATTACCATCCACTACCACCATCCACTATTACCATCCACTATTACCATCCACTACCATTACCATCCACTATTACCATCCACCATCCACCATCCACTATTACCATCCACTACCACCATCCACTATTACCATCCACTACCACCATCCACTATTACCATCCACTACCACCATCCACTATTACCATCCACTACCACCATCCACTATTACCATCCACTATTACCATCCACTATTACCATCCACTATTACCATCCCACCATCCACTATTACCATCCACTACCACCATCCACTATTACCATCCACTACCACCATCCACTATTACCATCCACTACCACCATCCACTATTACCATCCATCCACTACCACCATCCACTATTACCATCCACTATTACCATCCACTATCCCTATTACCATCCACTATTACCATCCACTACCACCATCCACTATTACCATCCACTACCACCATCCACTATTACCATCCACTACCACCATCCACTATTACCATCCACTACCACCATTACCATCCACCACCACCATCCACTATTACCATCCACTATTACCATCCACTATTACCATCCACTACCACCATCCACTATTACCATCCACTACCACCATCCACTATTACCATCCACTACCACCATCCACTATTACCATCTATTACCATCCACTACCACCATCCACTACCACCATCCACTATTACCATCCACTATTACCATCCACTACCACCATCCACTATTACCATCCACTACCACCATCCACTATTACCATCCACTATTACCATCCACTATTACCATCCACTACCACCATCCACTATTACCATCCACTATTACCATCCACTATTACCATCCACTACCATCCACTATCCACTATTACCATCCACTACCACCATTACCACCATCCACTATTCCACTACCACCATCCACTATTACCATCCACTATTACCATCCACTACCACCATCCACTATTACCATCCACTATTACCATCCACTATTACCATCCACTACCACCATCCACTATTACCATCCACTACCACCATCCACTATTACCATCCACTACCATCCACCATCCACTACCACCATCCACTACCACCATCCACTATTACCATCCACTACCACCATCCACTATTACCATCCACTACCACCATCCACCATCCACTACCATCCCTATTACCACCATCCACTATTACCATCCACTACCACCATCCACTATTACCATCCACTATTACCATCCACTATTACCATCCACTACCACCATCCACTATTACCATCCACTACCACCATCCACTATTACCATCCACTACCACCATCCACTACCATTACCATCCACTACCACCATCCACTATTACCATCCACTACCACCATCCACTACCACCATCCACTATTACCATCCACTATTACCATACCACCATCCACTATTACCATCCACTATTACCATCCACTACCACCATCCACCACCATCCACTATTACCATCCATACCACATATTACCATCCACTACCACCATCCACTATTACCATCCACTACCACCATCCACTATTACCATCCACTATTACCATCCACTACCACCATCCACTATTACCATCCACTATTACCATCCATACCATCCCATCCACTACCACCATCCACTATTACCATCCACTATTACCATCCACTATTACCATCCACTACCACCATCCACTATTACCATCCACTACCACCATCCACTATTACCATCCACTATTACCATCCACTACCACCATCCACTATTACCATCCACTATTACCATCCACTACCACCATCCACTATTACCATCCACTACCACCAT
Source organism: Oncorhynchus nerka (assembly GCF_034236695.1). Classification (NCBI taxonomy): domain Eukaryota; kingdom Metazoa; phylum Chordata; class Actinopteri; order Salmoniformes; family Salmonidae; genus Oncorhynchus; species Oncorhynchus nerka. The sequence continues at coordinate 51,340,868 of NC_088396.1, forward strand.
CCACTATTACCATCCACTACCACCATCCACTATTACCATCCACTACCACCATCCACTATTACCATCCACTATTACCATCCATCCACTACCACCACTACCACCATCCACTACCATCCACTATTACCACCACTATTACCATCCACTACCACCATCCACTCCACCATCCACCATCCACTATTACCATCCACTACCACCATCCACTATTACCATCCACTATTACCATCCACTACCACCATCCACTATTACCATCCACTACCACCATCCACTATTACCATCCACTACCACCATCCACTATTACCATCCACTACCACCATCCACTACCACCATCCACTACCACCATCCACTATTACCATCCACTATTACCATCCACTACCACCATCCACTATTACCATCCACTACCACCATCCACTATTACCATCCACTACCACCATCCACTATACCACCATCCACTACCACCATCCACTATTACCATCCACTATTACCATCCACTACCACCATCCACTATTACCATCCACTATTACCATCTACCACCATCCACTATTACATCCATACCACATCCACTACCACCATCCACTATTACCATCCACTACCACCATCCACTATTACCATCCACTATTACCATCCACTATTACCATCCACTACCACCATCCACTATTACCATCCACTATTACCATCCACTATTACCATCCACTATTATCCACCACCATCCACCACTACCACCATCCACTATTACCATCCACTACCACCATCCACTATTACCATCCACTATTACCATCCAATACCACCATCCACTATTACCATCCACTATTACCATCCACTACCACCATCCACTACCACCATCCACTATTACCATCCACTATTACCATCCACTATTACCATCCACTATTACCATCCACTACCACCATCCACTATTACCATCCACTACCACCATCCACTATTACCATCCACTACCACCATCCACTATTACCATCCACTACCACCATCCACTATTACCATCCACTATTACCCATCCACTATTACCATCCACTACCATCCACTACCACCATCCACTATTACCATCCACTACCACCATCCACTATTACCATCCACTACCACCATCCACTACCACCATCCACTATTACCATCCACTATTACCATCCACTACCACCATCCACTATCCACTATTACCATCCACTACCATCCACTACCATTACCACCATCCACCACCATCCACTATTACCATCCACTACCACCATCCACTATTACCATCCACTATCCCTACCATCCACTACCATCCACTACCACCATCCACTATTACCATCCACTATTACCATCCACTACCACCATCCACTATTACCATCCACTATTACCATCCACTACCACCATCCACTATTACCATCCACTATTACCATCCACTATCCCACCATCCACTATTACCATCCACTACCACCATCCATCCATTACCATCCACTATTACCATCCACTACCACCATCCACTATTACCATCCACTACCACCATCCACTATTACCATCCACCACCATCCACTATTACCATCCACTACCACCATCCACTATTACCATCCACTATTACCATCCACTACACCATCCACCACCATCCACTATTACCATTACCATCCACTATTACCATCCACTATTACCACCATCCACTATTACCATCCACTATTACCATCCACTACCATCCCATCCATCCACTATTACCATCCACTACCACCATCCACTATTACCATCCACCATCCACTACCACCATCCACTACCATCCACCATCCACTATTACATCCATCCACTATTACCATCCACTACCACCACCATCCACTACCACCATCCACTATTACCATCCACTATTACCCACTACCACCATCCACTATTACCATCCACTATTACCACCATCCACTACCACCATCCCACTATTACCATCCACTACCACCATCCACTATTACCATCCACCATCCACTATTACCATCCACTACCACCATCCACTATTACCATCCACTAACCATCCACTATTACCATACCATCCACTACCACCATCCACTATTACCATCCACTATTACCATCCACTACCACCATCCACTACCACCATCCACTATTACCATACCATCCATCCACTATTACCATCCACTATTACCATCCACACCATCCACTATTCCATCCACTATTACCATCCACTACCATCCACTATACCATCCACTACCACCATCCACTATTACCATCCACTACCACCATCCACTATTACCATCCACTACCACCATCCACTATTACCATCCACTACCACCATCCACTATTACCATCCACCATACTATTACCATCCACTACCACCATCCACTATTACCATCCACTACCACCATCCACTACCACCATCCACTATTACCATCCACTACCACCATCCACATACCACCATCCACTACCACCATCCACTATTACCATCCACTACCATCCACTATTACCATCCACTATTACCATCCACTATCCACCATCCACTATTACCATCCACTACCACCATCCACTATTACCATCCACTATTACCATCCACTATTACCATCCACTATTACCATCCACTACCACCATCCACTATTACCATCCACTATTACCATCCACTACCACCATCCACTATTACCATCCACTACCACCATCCACTATTACCATCCACTACCACCATCCACTATTACCATCCACTATTACCATCCACTACCACCATCCACTATTACCATCCACTACCACCATCCACTATTACCATCCACTACCACCATCCACTATTACCATCCACTACCACCATCCACTATTACCATCCACTACCACCATCCACTATTACCATCCACTATTACCATTCACTACCACCATCCACTATTACCATCCACTACCACCATCCACTATTACCATCCACTACCACCATCCACTATTACCATCCACTACTATTACCATCCACTATTACCATCCACTACCACCACCACCATCCACTATTACCATCCACATCCACTATTACCATCCACTATCCACTACCACCATCCACTATTACCATCCACTATTACCACCACCACCACCATCCACTATTACCATCCACTACCCATCCACTATTACCATCCACTATTACCATCCACTATTACCATCCACTACCACCATCCACTATTACCATCCACTACCACCATCCACTATTACCATCCACTACCACCATCCACTATTACCATCCACTATTACCATCCACTATTACCATCCACTACCACCATCCACTATTACCATCCACTACCACCATCCACTATTACCATCCACTACCACCATCCACTATTACCATCCACTATTACCATCCACTATTACCATCCACTATTACCATCCACTACCACCATCCACTATTACCATCCACTACCACCATCCACTATTACCATCCACTACCACCATCCACTACCACCATCCACTACCACCATCCACTATTACCATCCACTATTACCATCCACTACCACCATCCACTATTACCATCCACTACCACCATCCACTACCACCATCCACTACCACCATCCACTATTACCATCCACTATCCCACCATCCACTATTACCATCCACTACCACCATCCACTACCACCATCCACTACCACCATCCACTATTACCATCCACCATCCACTATCCACTATTACCATCCACTATTACCATCCACTACCATCCACTATTACCATCCACTATTACCATCCACTATTACCATCCACCATCCACTACCATCATCCACTATTACCATCCACTACCACCATCCACTATTACCATCCACTACCACCATCCACTATTACCATCCACTATTACCATCCACTCACCATCCACCATCCACTATTACCATCCACTATTACCATCCACTATTACCATCCACTATTACCATCCACTATTACCACCATCCACTATTACCATCCACTATTACCATCCACTATTACCATCCACTACCACCATCCACTACCACCATCCACTATTACCATCCACTACCACCATCCACATCCACTATTACCATCCACTATTACCATCCACTACCACCATCCACTATTACCATCCACTATTACCATCCACTATTACCATCCACTACTTACCATCCACTATTACCATCCATCCACTATTACCATCCACTACCATTACCATCCACTACCACCATCCACTATTACCATCCACTATTACCATCCACTATTACCATCCACTATTACCATCCATCCTACCACCATCCATCCACTATTACCATCCACTACCACCATCCACTATTACCATCCACTACCACCATCCACTATTACCATCCCATATTACCATCCACTATTACCATCCACTATTACCACCATCCACCACCATCCACTACCACCATCCACCACCATCCACTATTACCATCCACTACCACCATCCACTATTACCATCCACTACCACCATCCACTATTACCATCCACCATCCACTATTACCATCCACTATCCACCATCCACTATTACCATCCATCCACTATTACCATCCACTATTACCACCATCCACTCCATTACCATCCACTACCACCATCCACTATTACCATCCACTATTACCATCCACTACCACCATCCACTATTACCATCCACTACCACCATCCACTATTACCATCCACTATTACCATCCACTATTACCATCCACTATTACCATCCACTACCACCATCCACTATTACCATCCACTATCCACTATTACCATCCACTATTACCATCCACTACCACCATCCACCATTACCATCCACTATTACCATCCACTACCACCATCCACTCCACCATCCACCATACCATCCACTATTACCATCCACTACCACCATCCACTATTACCATCCACTACCACCATCCACTATTACCATCCACTACCACCATTACCATCCACTATTACCATCCACTACCACCATCCACTATTACCATCCACTACCACCATCCACTATTACCATCCACTACCACCATCCACTACCATCCATCCACTACCATCCATCCACCATCCACTATTACCATTACCACCATCCACTATTACCACCATCCACTATTACCATCCACTATTACCATCCACTATTTACCACCATCCACTATTACCATCCACTATTACCATCCACTATTACCATCCACTACCACCATCCACTATTATCCCATCCACTACCACCATCCACTATTACCATCCACTATTACCATCCACATCCACTATTACCATCCATCCATCCACTATTACCATCCACTACCACCATCCACTATTACCATCCACTACCACCATCCACTATTACCATCCACTATTACCATCCACTACCACCATCCACTCCATTACCATCCACTATTACCACCATCCATCCACTATTACCATCCACATCCACTATTACCATCCACTATTACCACCATCCATCCACTATTACCATTACCATCCACTATTACCATCCACTATTACCATCCACTATCCCACCATCCACTATTACCATCCACTATTACCATCCACTACCACCATCCACTATTACCATCCACTACCACCATCCACTACCATCCACCATCCATACCATCCACACCATCCACTATTACCATCCACTACCACCATCCACTATTACCATCCACTACCACCATCCACTATTACCATCCACTATTACCATCCATATCCACTATTACCATCCACTATTACCATCCACATCCATTACCTCCACTACCACCATCCACACCATCCACTATCCACTACCACCATCCACTATTACCATCCACTACCACCATCCACATCCATTACCATCCACTACCACCATCCACTATTACCATCCACTATTACCATTCACTACCACCATCCACTATTACCATCCACTACCACCATCCACTACCACCATCCACTACCACCATCCACTATTACCATCCACTATTACCACCATCATCCACTACCACCATTACCATCCACTACCACCATCCACTATTACCATCCACTACCACCATCCACTATTACCATCCACTACTATTACCACCATCCACTATTACCATCCACTATTACCATCCCACCATCCACCATCCACTACCACCATTACCATCCACTACCACCATCCACTATTACCATCACTACCACCATCCACTATTACCATCCACTATTACCATCCACTATTACCACCATCCACTATTACCATCCACTACCACCATCCACTACCATCCACTACCACCATCCACCATCCACTACCACCATCCACTATTACCATCCACTACCACCATCCACTATTACCATCCACTACCACCATCCACTACCACCATCCACTATTACCATCCACTACCACCATCCACTACCACCATCCACTATCCACTATTACCATCCACTACCACCATCCACTACCACCACCATCCACTACCACCATCCACTACCATTACCATCCACTATTACCATCCACTACCACCATCCACTACCACCATCCACTATTTCCACTACCACCATCCACTATTACCATCCACTACCACCATCCACTATTACCATCCACTATTACCACCATCCACTCCACTATTACCATCCACTACCACCATCCACACCATCCACTATTACCATCCACTATTACCACTACCACCATCCACTACCACCATCCACTATTACCATCCACTACCACCATCCACTATTACCATCCACTATTACCATCCATCCACTACCACCATCCACTACCACCATCCACTATTATCCCATCCACTATTACCATCCACTATTATCCACATCCACTATTACCATCCACTACCACCATCCACTATTACCATCCACTACCACCATCCACTATTACCATCCACTACCATCCACTATTACCATCCACTACCACCATCCACTATTACCATCCACTATTACCATCCACTACCACCATCCACTATTACCATCCACTACCACCATCCCACCATCCACTACCACCATCCACTATTACCATCCACTACCACCATCCACTATTACCATCCACTACCACCATCCACTATTACCATCCACTCCACTACCACCATCCACTATTACCATCCACTACCACCATCCACTATTACCATCCACTACCACCATCCACTACCACACTATTACCATCCACTATACCACCATCCACTACCATCCACTATTACCACCATCCACTACCACCATCCACTATTACCATCCACTACCACCATCCACTATTACCATCCACTACCACCATCCACTATTACCATCCACTATTACCATCCACTATTACCATCCACTATCACCATCCACTATTACCATCCACTATTACCATCCACTACCACCATCCACTATTACCATCCACTACCACCATCCACTATTACCATCCACTACCACCATCCACTATTACCATCCACTACCACCATCCACTATCCACTATTACCATCCACTACCACCATCCACTATTACCATCCACTACCACCATCCACTATCCACCATCACTACACACCACCATCCACTATTACCATCCACTATTACCATCCACTATTACCATCCACTACCACCATCCACTATTACCATCCACTACCACCATCCACTATTACCATCCACTACCACCATCCACTATTACCATCCACTACCACCATCCACTATTACCATCCACTACCACCATCCACTATTACCATCCACTATTACCATCCACTACCACCATCCACTATTACCATCCACTACCACCATCCACTATTACCATCCACATCCACTACCACCATCCACACCATCCACTATACCACCATTACCATCCACTACCACCATCCACTACCACCATCCACTATTACCACCATCCACTACCATCCCATCCACACCATTACCATCCACTATTACCACCATCCACTACCATTACCATCCACTATTCCCATCACTATTACCATCCACTATTACCACTACCACCATCCACCATCCACTACCATCCACTACCATCCACTATTACCATCCACTATTACCATCCACTACCACCATCCACTACCACCATCCACTATTACCATCCACTATTACCATCCACTACCACCATCCACTACCACCATCCACTATTACCATCCACTACCACCATCCACTATTACCATCCACTACCACCATCCACTATTACCATCCACTATTACCATCCACTACCACCATCCACTATTACCATCCACTACCACCATCCACTATCCACTATTACCATCCACTACCACCATCCACTATTACCATCCACTACCACCATCCACTATTACCATCCACTACCACCATCCACTATTACCATCCACTACCACCATCCACTATTACCATCCACTATTACCATCCACTATTACCATCCACTATTACCATCCACTATTACCATCCACTACCACCATCCACTATTACCATCCACTACCACCATCCACTATTACCATCCACTACCACCATCCACTATTACCATCCACTATTACCATCCACTACCACCATCCACTATTACCATCCACTACCACCATCCACTATTACCATCCACTACCACCATCCACTATTACCATCCACTATTACCATCCACCATCCACTACCACCATCCACTATTACCACTATTACCATCCACTATTACCATCCACTACCACCATCCACTATTACCATCCACTACCACCATCCACTATTACCATCCACTACCATCCATCCACCATCCACTATTACCATCCACTATTACCATCCACTATTCACCATCCACTACCATCCACCACCATCCACTATTACCATCCACTATTACCATCCACTACCACCATCCACTATTACCATCCACTACCACCATCCACTATTACCACCATCCACTACCACCATCCACTATTACCATCCACTATTACCATCCACTACCATCCACTACCACCATCCACTATTACCATCCACTACCACCATCCACTACCACCATTACCACCATCCACTACCCACCATCCACTATTACCATCCACTACCACCATCCACTATTACCATCCACTACCATTCCACCACCATACCATACTATTACCATCCATATTACCATCCACTACCACCATCCACTACCACCATCCACTATTACCATCCACTATTACCATCCACTACCACCTATTACCATCCACTACCACCATCCCATTACCATCCACTACCATCCACTACCACCATCCACTATTACCATCCACTACCACCATCCACTACCACCATCCACTATTACCATCCACTATTACCATCCATTACCACCATCCACTACCACCATCCACTATTACCATCCACTATTACCATTCCTACCATCCATCATCCACTATTACCATCCACTACCACCATCCACCACTACCACCATCCACTATTACCATTACCATCCACTATTACCATCCACTATTACCATCCACTACCACCATCCACTATTACCATCCACTACCACCATACCACCATCCACTATTACCATCCACCATCCACCACCATCCACTACCACCATCCACTATTACCATCCACTATCACCATCCACTATTACCACCATCCACTACCACCATCCACTATTACCATCCACTACCATCCATCCACTATCCACTACCACCATCCACTATTACCATCCACTATTACCATTCACTACCATCCACTATTACCATCCACTACCACCATCCACCATCCACTACCACCATCCACTACCACCATCCACTATTACCATCCACTATTACCATCCACTATTACCATCCACTACCACCATCACTACCACCATCCACTATTACCATCCACCATACCACCATCCACTATTACCATCCATCCACTATCCCACCATCCACTACCACCATCCACTACCACCATCCACTATCCACTATTACCATCCACTATTACCATCCACTATTACCATCCACTACCACCATCCACTATTACCATCCACTACCACCATCCACTATTACCATCCACTACCACCATCCACTATTACCATCCACTATTACATCCACTTTTACAATCTACTACCACTATCATCTCCTAAGACAAAAAAGCTCTCTCAATCAAGCCCGGATTGTATCGTAAGAATCAAAACAAGGCCTACAGTACCAGTCAAAAGTTTGGACACACCTACTCATTCGAGAGTTTTTCTAAGTGTTTTACTATTTCATACATTGCACAATAATAGTGATGACATCGTTCCTGTGAAACAACACATATAGATTCATGTAGTAACAAAAAGTGTTAAAAAAATTAGATTCTTCAAAGTAGCCACCCTTTGCCTTGATGACAGCATTGAAAACTCTTTACATTCTCGCAACCAGCTAGTTGTTGTAGTAAGGTAGCAGTAGTATTAGAAGTAACATGTCAGAAGTATTAATAGTAGCATGACAGTACTATCTGTATTAACATGACAGTACTATCAGTAGTAACATATTTGTGGTATTAGCAGTACCATATATATAGTATTATTAGTAGTGCCATAGCAGGAGTATTAGTACTAACATGTCAGTAGTATTACTACTGACATGTCCATAGTATTAGCAGTATCCTGTCAGTAGTATTAGTACTGACATGTCCGTAGTATTAGCAGTATCCTGTCAGTAGTATTAGTACTGACATGTCCATAGTATTAGCAGTAACATGTCAGTAGTATTAGTACGGACATGTCCGTAGTATTAGCAGTAACATGTCAGTAGTATTAGTACTGACATGTCCGTAGTATTAGCAGTATCCTGTCAGTAGTATTAGTACTGACATGTCCGTAGTATTAGCAGTAACATGTCAGTAGTATTAGTACGGACATGTCCGTAGTATTAGCAGTAACATGTCAGTAGTATTAGTAATGACATGTCCGTAGTATTAGCAGTATCCTGTCAGTAGTATTAGTACTGACATGTCCGTAGTATTAGCAGTAACATGTCAGTAGTATTAGTACTGACATGTCCATAGTATTACCAGTATCCTGTCAGTAGTATTAGTACTGACATGTCCGTACCACCAGTATTAGCAGTAACATGTCAGTAGTATTAGTACTGACACCACCATCAGTATTAGCAGTAACATGTCAGTAGTATTAGTACTGACATGTCATTACCATATTAGCAGTAACATGTCAGTAGTATTGGTAGTAACATGTCAGTAGTGTTAGTAGTAACATATCGGTAGTATCAGTAGTACTGCTTGTACCATGCCAGTAGTACTGGCAGTAACATGTCAGTAGTATTAGTAGTATTAGTAGTAACATGTCAGTAGTATTAGTAGTAACATATCGGTAGTATCAGTAGTACTGGTTGTAACATGTCAGTAGTATTAGTAGTACCATCATCGGTAGTATCAGTAGTACTGGTTGTACCATGTCAGTAGTATTAGTAGTACCATATTGGTAGTATCAGTAGTACTGCTTGTACCATGTCAGTAGTATTAGTAACATATCGGTAGTATCAGTAGTAACATGCCAGTAGAAGTAGTAGTATTTGTAGTAACATGCCAGTAGTATTCGTAGTGTTGTTGGTAACATCCCAGTAGTATTATCCAGTATTGGCAGTAACATGTCAGTAGTATTAGTAGTAACATGTTAGTAGTATCCAGTAGTAACATATCAGTACCAGTATTAGTAGTAACATGTCAGTAGTGTTAGTAGTATTAGTAGTAACATGTCAGTAGTACTAGTAGTGTCAGTAGTAACATGTCAGTCCAGTATTAGTAGTAACATGTCAGTAGTATTTAGTATTACCAGTAACATGTCAGTAGTATCAGTAGTATTAGTAGTAACATGTCAGTAGTATTGGTAGTATTAGCAGTAACATGCCCGTAGTATTACCAGTAACATGTCAGTAGTATTAGTAGTAACATATCGGTAGTATCAGTAGTACTGCTTGTACCATGCCAGTAGTACTGGCAGTAACATGTCAGTAGTATTAGTAGTATTAGTAGTAACATGTCAGTAGTATTAGTAGTAACATATCGGTAGTATCAGTAGTACTGGTTGTAACATCAGTAGTATTAGTAGTACCATATGTCCAGTATCAGTAGTACTGGTTGTACCATGTCAGTAGTATTAGTAGTACCATATTGGTAGTATCAGTAGTACTGCTTGTACCATGTCAGTAGTATTAGTAGTAACATATCGGTAGTATCAGTAGTAACATGCCAGTAGAAGTAGTAGTATTTGTAGTAACATGCCAGTAGTATTCGTAGTGTTGTTGGTAACATCCCAGTAGTATTAGCAGTATTGGCAGTAACATGTCAGTAGTATTAGTAGTAACATGTTAGTAGTATCAGTAGTAACATATCAGTAGTATTAGTAGTAACATGTCAGTAGTGTTAGTAGTATTAGTAGTAACATGTCAGTAGTACTAGTAGTGTCAGTAGTAACATGTCAGTAGTATTAGTAGTAACATGTCAGTAGTATTAGTAGTATTACCAGTAACATGTCAGTAGTATCAGTAGTATTAGTAGTAACATGTCAGTAGTATTGGTAGTATTAGCAGTAACATGCCCGTAGTATTACCAGTAACATGTCAGTAGTATTAGTAGTATTAGTAGTAACATACCAGTAGTATTAGTAGTATTACCAGTAACATGCCAGTAGTATTAGTAGTATTAGTAGTAACATGCCAGTAGTACTAATAGTATTACCAGTAACATGCCAGTAGTATTAGTAGTATTAGTAGTAACATGTCAGTAGTATTAGTAGTGTTAGTAGTAACAGTAGTACTAGTAGTATTAGTAGTAACATGCCAGTAGTACTAGTAGTATTACCAGTAACATGCCAGTAGTATTAGTAGTATTAGTAGTAACATGTCAGTAGTATTAGTAGTATTAGTAGTAACATGTCAGTAGTATTAGTAGGGTTGGTAGTAACATGTCAGTAGTATTAGTAGTGTTGGTAATAACATGTCAGTAGTATTAGTAGTGTTGGTAGTAACATGGCAGTAGTATTAGTAGTATTAGTAGTAACATGCCAGTAGTACTCGTAGTATTAGTAGTAACATGTCAACAGTATTAGTATCAACACGTCAGTAGTACTCATAATAACATGTCGGTAGTATTAGTAGTGTTAGTGGTAACATGTCAGTAGTATTAGTACTGACATGTCCGTAGTATTAGCAGTATCCTGTCAGTAGTATTAGTACTGACATGTCCGTAGTATTAGCAGTAACATGTCAGTAGTATTAGTACGGACATGTCCGTAGTATTAGCAGTAACATGTCAGTAGTATTAGTAATGACATGTCCGTAGTATTAGCAGTATCCTGTCAGTAGTATTAGTACTGACATGTCCGTAGTATTAGCAGTAACATGTCAGTAGTATTAGTACTGACATGTCCGTAGTATTAGCAGTATCCTGTCAGTAGTATTAGTACTGACATGTCCGTAGTATTAGCAGTAACATGTCAGTAGTATTAGTACTGACATGTCCGTAGTATTAGCAGTAACATGTCAGTAGTATTAGTACTGACATGTCCGTAGTATTAGCAGTAACATGTCAGTAGTATTGGTAGTAACATGTCAGTAGTGTTAGTAGTAACATATCGGTAGTATCAGTAGTACTGCTTGTACCATGCCAGTAGTACTGGCAGTAACATGTCAGTAGTATTAGTAGTATTAGTAGTAACATGTCAGTAGTATTAGTAGTAACATATCGGTAGTATCAGTAGTACTGGTTGTAACATGTCAGTAGTATTAGTAGTACCATATCGGTAGTATCAGTAGTACTGGTTGTACCATGTCAGTAGTATTAGTAGTACCATATTGGTAGTATCAGTAGTACTGCTTGTACCATGTCAGTAGTATTAGTAGTAACATATCGGTAGTATCAGTAGTAACATGCCAGTAGAAGTAGTAGTATTTGTAGTAACATGCCAGTAGTATTCGTAGTGTTGTTGGTAACATCCCAGTAGTATTAGCAGTATTGGCAGTAACATGTCAGTAGTATTAGTAGTAACATGTTAGTAGTATCAGTAGTAACATATCAGTAGTATTAGTAGTAACATGTCAGTAGTGTTAGTAGTATTAGTAGTAACATGTCAGTAGTACTAGTAGTGTCAGTAGTAACATGTCAGTAGTATTAGTAGTAACATGTCAGTAGTATTAGTAGTATTACCAGTAACATGTCAGTAGTATCAGTAGTATTAGTAGTAACATGTCAGTAGTATTGGTAGTATTAGCAGTAACATGCCCGTAGTATTACCAGTAACATGTCAGTAGTATTAGTAGTATTAGTAGTAACATACCAGTAGTATTAGTAGTATTACCAGTAACATGCCAGTAGTATTAGTAGTATTAGTAGTAACATGCCAGTAGTACTAATAGTATTACCAGTAACATGCCAGTAGTATTAGTAGTATTAGTAGTAACATGTCAGTAGTATTAGTAGTGTTAGTAGTAACATGGCAGTAGTACTAGTAGTATTAGTAGTAACATGCCAGTAGTACTAGTAGTATTACCAGTAACATGCCAGTAGTATTAGTAGTATTAGTAGTAACATGTCAGTAGTATTAGTAGTATTAGTAGTAACATGTCAGTAGTATTAGTAGGGTTGGTAGTAACATGTCAGTAGTATTAGTAGTGTTGGTAATAACATGTCAGTAGTATTAGTAGTGTTGGTAGTAACATGGCAGTAGTATTAGTAGTATTAGTAGTAACATGCCAGTAGTACTCGTAGTATTAGTAGTAACATGTCAACAGTATTAGTATCAACACGTCAGTAGTACTCATAATAACATGTCGGTAGTATTAGTAGTGTTAGTGGTAACATGTCAGTAGTATTAGTAGTGTTAGTGGTAACATGCCAGTAGTATTAGTAGTATTACCAGTAACATGTCAGTAGTATTAGTAGTGTTAGTAGTAACATGTCAGTAGTATTAGTAGTATTAGCAGTAGTAACATGTCAGTAGTATTCGTAGTGTTGGTAGTAACATGCAGGTAGTATTAGTAGTATTAGCAGTAGTAACATGCCGGTAGTATTAGCAGTCACCTGTCAGTAGTATTAGTAGTATTGACAGTAACATGGCATTAGTATTAGTAGTATTAGTAGTAACATGTCAGTAGTATTAGTAGTATTGACAGTAACATGGCATTAGTATTAGTAGTATTACCAGTAACATGTCAGTAGTATTTGTAGTATTACCAGTAACATGACAGTAGTATTAGTAGTATTAGTAGTAACATGTCAGTAGTATTGGTAGTATTAGCAGTAACATGCCAGTAGTATTCGTAGTATTAGCAGTAACATGCCAGCATTATCAGTAGTATTACCAGTAACATGACAGTAATATTAGTAGTATTAGTAGTAACATGTCAGTAGTATTGGTAGTATTAGCAGTAACATGCCCGTAGTATTACCAGTAACATGTCAGTAGTATTAGTAGTATCAGTAGTAACATGCCAGTAATATTAGTAGTATTAGTAGTAACATGTCAGTAGTATTAGTAGTATTAGTAGTGGCACGTCAGCAGTATTAGTAGTATTACCAGTAACATGCCCGTAGTATTACCAGTAACATGTCAGTAGTATTAGTAGTGTTGGTAGTAACATGTCAGTGGTATTAGTAGTATTAGCAGTAGTAACATGTCAGTAGTATTAGTAGTATTAGTAGTAACATGTCAGTAGTATTAGTAGTGTTGGTAGTAACATGCCAGTAGTATTAGTAGTATTAGTAGTAACATGTCAGTAGTATTAGTAGTATTACCAGTAACATGCCAGTAGTATTAGTAGTATTAGTAGTAACATGTCAGTAGTATTAGTAGTGTTGGTAGTAACATGTCAGTAGTACTAATAGTATTAGTAGTAACATGTCAGTAGTATTAGTAGTATTAGTAGTAACATGTCAGTAGTATTAGTAGTATTACCAGTAACATGCCAGTAGTATTAGTAGTATTAGTAGTAACATGTCAGTAGTATTAGTAGTATTAGTAGTAACATGTCAGTAGTATTAGTAGTATTACCAGTAACATGTCAGTAGTATTAGTAGTATTAGTAGTAACATGTCAGTAGGATTAGTAGTATTAGTAGTAACATGTCAGTAGTATTAGTAGTATTACCAGTAACATGTCAGTAGTATTAGTAGTATTAGTAGTAACATGTCAGTAGGATTAGTAGTATTAGTAGTAACATGTCAGTAGTATTAGTAGTATTAGTAGTAACATGTCAGTAGTATTAGTAGTATTAGTAGTAACATGCCAGTAGTATTAGTAGTGTTGGTAATAACATGTCCGTAGCATTAGTAGTGTTAGTAGTAACATGTCAGTAGTATTTGTATTAACATGTCAGCATTATTATTAGTATTAGCAGTAGTATTAGTATTAGTAGTATCAATAGTAACATGGTATTAGTATTAGTAGTATTAGTAGTAGCATGTCAGTAGTTTCCATAGTATTGGTAGTAACCTGGCAGTAGTATTAGCAGTAACATGCCAGCAGTATTAGTTGTATTAGTACTAACATCTCGGTAGTATTCGTAGTAACATGTCAGTAGTATTAGCAGTGGTGGTAGTAACATGTCAGTAGTATTAGCAGTGGTGGTAGTAACATGTCAGTAGTATTAGCAGTAACATGTCAGCAGTATTAGTACTAACATGTCAGCTGTATTAATATCTTCTTTGGTGTTTTAAATTGTGCACAGAGGATGTTTTTGCAGAATTTATCATGTAGTCTCAATTTGGTGTTTGTCCCATTTTGTGAATTCTTGTTACGGCTCTCGTCTGCAGAATGACTGGACCAAGGTGCAGCGTGGTGGGCGTACATTTTCTTTATTAATGTTCCACCCCCCAAAAAAACAGCGAACGTAAAGCTTCGTGGTGCAAAACATGCAACAAACAAAGACAAGATCCCACAACAGAAGGTGGGAAAAAGGGCTGCCTAAGTACGATACCCAATCAGAGACAACGATAGACAGCTGTCTCTGATTGGGAACCATACCCGGCCAACAAAGAAATAGAACAACTAGAATGCCCACCCAAATCACACCCTGACCTAACCAAATAAAGAAATAAAAATGCTCTCTAAGGTCAGGGCGTGACAATTCTTCGTTGGTGAACGGACCCCAGACCTCACAACAATAGAGGGAAATGGGTTCTATAACTGATTGGAGTATTCTTTTGCCAGATCCTAATTGAGATGTTGAATTTTATGTTCCTTTTAATGGCGTAGAAGACCCTTCTTGTCTGTTCGGCCGTTCACAGCCTTGTGGAAATTACCTGTGGGGCTGATGTTTAGGCCGATTTAGTTATTGTTATGTTGCGTTTCCCAAACTCGTTCCTGGGGCCTGGAGGAGGAAGGAGGGAGGAAGGAGGGAGGAGGGAGGAGGGAGGAGGGAGGGAGAAATGGGGAGCAGAGGGGAGGGAGGAGGGAGGGAGAAATGGGGAGCAGAGGGGAGGGAGAAATGGGGAGCAGGGAGGAGGGAGGAGGGAGGAGGGAGGGAGAAATGGGGAGCAGGGAGGAGGGAGGAGGGAGGGAGAAATTGGGAGCAGGGAGGAGGAGGAGGGAGGGAGAAACGGGGAGCAGGGAGGAGGGAGGAGGGAGGGAGAAATGGGGAGCAGGGAGGAGGGAGGGAGGAGGGAGGGAGAAATGGGGGGCAGGGAGGAGGGAGAAATGGGGAGCAGGGAGGAGGGAGGAGGGAGAAATGGGGAGCAGGGTGGAGGGAGAAATGGGGAGGAGGGAGAAATGGGGAGCAGGGAGGAGGGGGAGGGAGAAATGGGGAGCAGGGAGGAGGGAGGAGGGAGAAATGGGGGAGCAGGGAGGAGGGAGGAGGGAGGGAGAAATGGGGAGCAGGGTGGAGGGAGGAGGGAGGGAGAAATTGGGAGCAGGGAGGACGGAGGACGGAGGGAGAAATGGGGAGCAGGGAGGAGGGAGGAGGGAGAAATGGGGAGCAGGGAGGAGGGAGGGAGAGACAGCAACCAACCAAGACTACTCATGATGTAATAGACTATTAGTTGCCATAGCTAGGCTATTTACCATCAAGTATGATTACGTAGTACCTGTCATGACTGCATCAAACCAGGAGAAGCTAGTCAACCTTGCTAACGGCTTCAGTCTCCTTCTCTTTCTACTGCAGCAGTGGCGTTCGGATCGGTATGGGTCCTCCTGGACAAGTCAGCTAAAATTACACCTACCTGAGACTAGAGGTCGACACCTACCTGAGACTAGAGGTCGACACCTACCTGAGCCTAGAGGTCGACACCTACCTGAGCCTAGAGGTCGACACCTACCTGAGCCTAGAGGTCGACACCTACCTGAGCCTAGAGGTCGACACCTACCTGAGACTAGAGGTCGACACCTACCTGAGCCTAGAGGTCGACACCTACCTGAGTCTAGAGGTCGACACCTACCTGAGACTAGAGGTCGACACCTACCTGAGACTAGAGGTCGACACCTACCTGAGTCTAGAGGTCGACACCTACCTGAGTCTAGAGGTCGACACCTACCTGAGACTAGAGGTCGACACCTACCTGAGCCTAGAGGTCGACACCTACCTGAGCCTAGAGGTCGACACCTACCTGAGACTAGAGGTCGACACCTACCTGAGCCTAGAGGTCGACACCTACCTGAGGCTAGAGGTCGACACCTACCTGAGACTAGAGGTCGACACCTACCTGAGCCTAGAGGTCGACACCTACCTGAGCCTAGAGGTCGACACCTACCTGAGACTAGAGGTCGACACCTACCTGAGTCTAGAGGTCGACACCTACCTGAGACTAGAGGTCGACACCTACCTGAGACTAGAGGTCGACACCTACCTGAGCCTAGAGGTCGACACCTACCTGAGACTAGAGGTCGACACCTACCTGAGCCTAGAGGTCGACACCTACCTGAGACTAGAGGTCGACACCTACCTGAGACTATAGGTCGACACCTACCTGAGACTAGAGGTCGACACCTACCTGAGCCTAGAGGTCGACACCTACCTGAGACTAGAGGTCGACACCTACCTGAGCCTAGAGGTCGACACCTACCTGAGCCTAGAGGTCGACACCTACCTGAGACTAGAGGTCGACACCTACCTGAGACTAGAGGTCGACCGATTATGATTTTTCAACGCCGATACCGATTATTGGAGGACCAAAAAAAAGCCGATACCTATTAAATCGGACGATTTTTATTTATTTATTTGTAATAATGACAATTACAACAATACTGAATTAACACTTATTTTAACTTTATATTATACATCAATAAAATCAATTTAGCCTCAAATAAATAATGAAACATGTTCAATTTGGTTTAAATAATGCAAAATCAAAGTTTTGGAGAAGTAAAAGTGCAATATGTGCCATGTAAAAAATCTAACGTTTAAGTTCCTTGCTCAGAACATGAGAACATATGGTGGTTCCTTTTAACATGAGACTTCAATATTCCAAGGTAAGAGGTTTTAGGTTGTAGTTAATATAGCATTTATAGTACTATTTGTCTCTATACCATTTGTATTTCATATACCTTTGACTATTGGATGTTCTTATAGGCCCTTTAGTATTGCCAGTGTAACAGTATAGCTTCCGTCCCTCTCCTCACCCCTACCTGGGCTCGAACCAGGAACACATTGACAACAGCCACACTCGAAGCAGTGTTACCCATGCAGAGCAAGGGGAACAACCACTCCAAGTCTCAGAGCGAGTGACGTTTGAAACACTATTAGTGCGCACCCCGCTAACTAGCCATTAGGCTGATAGGCTTGAAGTCATAAAAAGCGCTGTGCTTGCGAAGAGCTGCTGGCCAAATGCATGAATGTCCTGTTTGAATGAATGCTTATGAGCCTGCTGCTGCCTACCATCGCTCAGTCAGACTTCTCTATCAAATATAAAATCATATACTTAATTATAACATAATAACACAAAGATATACAAGCATTTGGTCATTAATATGTTAGAATCCGAAAACTATAATTTCGAAAACAAAACGTTTATTATTTCAGTTAAATACGGAACCGTTCGGTATTTTATCTAAACGGGTGGCATCCATAAGTCTAAATATTCTTGTTACATTGTACAACCTTCAATGTTATGTCATAATTACGTAAAAGTCTGGCAAATTAGGTGGCCCAAACTGTTGCATATACACTGACTCTGCGTGCAATGAATGCAAGAGAAGTGACACAATTTCACCTGGTTAATATTGCCTGCTAACCTGGATTTCTTTTAGCTAAATATGCAGGTTTAAAAATATATACTTTTGTGTATTTTAAGAAAGGCATTGGTGTTTATGGTTACAGTCGTGCAACGATTGTGCCTTTTTCGCAAATGCGCCTTTGTTAAATCATCCCCCAGCGTTGCATCGATTATATGCAACGCAGGACACGCTAGATAAACTAGTAATATCATCAACCATGTGTAGTTAACTAGTGATTATGATTGATTGTTTTTTATAAGATAAGTTTAATGCTAGCTAGCAACTTACCTTGGCTTCTACTGCATTCGTGTAACAGGCAGGCTCCTCGTGGAGTGCAATGAGAGGCAGGTGGTTAGAGCATTGGACTAGTTAACCGTAAGGTTGCAAGATTGAATCTCCGAGCTGACAAGGTCTGTCGTTCTGCCCCTGAACAAGGCAGTTAACCCACTGTTCCTAGGCCGTCATTGAAAATAATAATGTGTTCTTAACTGACTTGCCTCGTTAAATAAAGGCGAAAAAAAAGAAGCTAAAATCGTCGTCCAAAAATACCAATTTCCGGTTGTTATGAAAACTTGAAATCGGCGCTAATTAATCGGACATTCCGATTAATCGGTCGACACCTACCTGAGACCCGTGACAATCTTAACAGTACTGACCCAGACCTGTGACATTATTTAGAATTCTGGGTCCGGACCCGCTCGGATCCCAGATCGGGTTTCGGGTATTCGGTTACAGGTGGATCCGTGAAGACCTCTGCTCTCAAGGCCCAGGTCTGACAGAATTTCTTTCTTTCTCTCTCTCTCTCTCTCTCTCTCTCTCTCTCTCTCTCTCTCTCTCTCTCTCTCTCTCTCTCTCTTTCACTCTCTCAGTGTAGAGACTTACAACAACAATAGACTGCTAACACAGAGAATACCAGATCAGTCCTAAACCCCATTATTACCAAGTAGGAAATGTATGAGCAGGATACTAGATCAGCCATAATGAAAATATGTCAAATAATCAAGGATAATTCAAATCTGGAAAATAATTCAATTTTAGTGATGGCCTATATTCTCCAGTTCAGGTATCGTAGCCCTAGGATGCATCACAAATGGCACCCTATGTCCAATATAGTGCACTATTTTTGAACAGGGTCCTAAAAGTAGTGCACTCTATAGGGTATAGGTTGCAGTTTGTGACGCATCCTACACTCTTCCTATTATAAGTGGTCTTGAAGGATTGAATCACTGACCATATTAGAATTGTAATTTTCACACAGGAAAGAGGCTTTAGCTAGATCAATTAAAATGACAAATGTGTCATTATTAATGTGTTAGCCATGGTGTTGTGTTGTAGGAAAATTAGAACAACAAAAACCAAAAAGCTGAATATATTTATATGTATCTGGGGAGGGAATATGGGAAACAGGGTTCAATAATACATTAAAGTCACACTTTAATCCCAATGTGTGAACCGAGGCATCATGCCCGTTAGGGGCACAGGGGCATCATGCCCGTAAGGGGCACAGGGGCATCATGCCCGTAAGGGGCACAGGGGCACACATATGCCCCCTCAGATTTGTCCTGTATAAAAATGAATTCGAAATTAATACGCTTTAAGAAAAAAGTTTTTTTCTTTGTAATTCTACTAGCCACCTTGCAATTTTATGTCCAGAGAGGTTCCAACCTCATAATTACCTACCATGAAGCCATTTCAGGTTATCACTCATGTCAGAGAAGCTAGCTTGTCTTAATTAGATACCATGAAACCATTTCAGGTCATCACTCATGTCAGAGGAGCTAGCTTGTCTAATTAGCTACCATGAAGCCATTTCAGGTCATCACTCATGTCAGAGGAGCTAGCTTGTCTAATTAGCTACCATGAAGCCATTTCAGGTCATCACTCATGTCAGAGGAGCTAGCTTGTCTAATTAGCTACCATGAAGCCATTTCAGGTTATCACTCATGTCAGAGGAGCTAGCTTGTCTAATTAGCTACCATGAAGCCATTTCAGGTCATCACTCATGTCAGAGGAGCTATCTTGTCTAATTAGCTACCATGAAGCCATTTCAGGTTATCACTCATGTCAGAGGAGCTAGCTTGTCCAATTAGCTACCATGAAGCCATTTCAGGTTATCACTCATGTCAGAGGAGCTAGCTTGTCTAATTAGCTACCATGAAGCCATTTCAGGTCATCACTCATGTCAGAGGAGCTAGCTTGTCTAATTAGCTACCATGAAGCCATTTCAGGTTATCACTCATGTCAGAGGAGCTAGCTTGTCCAATTAGCTACCATGAAGCCATTTCAGGTTATCACTAATGTCAGAGGAGCTAGCTTGTCTAATTAGCTACCATGAAGCCATTTCAGGTCATCACTCATGTCAGAGGAGCTAGCTTGTCTAATTAGCTACCATGAAGCCATTTCAGGTTATCACTCATGTTAGAGGAGCTAACTTATCTGACTAGCTTAGCTGGCATGCTTACTGGCAAGGTTGGTAGACTTCACAAAAGCAAGCAATGCAAAACATGACATATGAGGGTGCAGTTAGATACCCGTTCGGGTTCAAATTCTCCTATTTCAATCGCCATCTATCATTTGTCAAAACAAAAACACTGAGAACATACACTGAGTATACCAAACATTAAGAAACAAAAACACTGAGAACATACTGTACACTGAGTATACCAAACATTAGAACGTGGATTTAATAAACAAGTGACACCAATAAGTGACCATAGCTTTCGCCTGGATTCACCTGGTCAGTCTTTGTCATGGAAAGAGCAGGTTTTCCTAATGTTTTCTACAATCAGTGTATATAGGATGTGAGGAACGGAATCATAGAATCATTGCAATTCTAGGAAGGGAACAGAATGCGTTCTACCACCACTAACCCTGACATGACTGTCCTTCTAACTCTTATTGAGTGTCTGCGTGCTCTACAGAGGCCTTCTAACTCTTATTGAGTGTCTGCGTGCTCTACAGAGGCCTTCTGACTCTTATTGAGTGTCTGCGTGCTCTACAGAGGCCTTCCGACTCTTAATGAGTGTCTGCGTGCTCTACAGAGGCCTTCTGACTCTTATTGAGTGTCTGCGTGCTCTACAGAGGCCTTCTAACTCTTATTGAGTGTCTGCGTGCTCTACAGAGGCCTTCTAACTCTTATTGAGTGTCTGTGTGCTCTACAGAGGCCTTCTGACTCTTAATGAGTGTCTGCGTGCTCTACAGAGGCCTTCTAACTCTTATTGAGTGTCTGCGGGCTCTACAGAGGCCTTCTAACTCTTATTGAGTGTCTGCGTGCTCTACAGAGGCCTTCTAACTCTTATTGAGTGTCTGCGTGCTCTACAGAGGCCTTCTAACTCTTATTGAGTGTCTGCGTGCTCTACAGAGGCCTTCTAACTCTTATTGAGTGTCTGCGTGCTCTACAGAGGCCTTCCAACTCTTATTGAGTGTCTGCGTGCTCTACAGAGGCCTTCATGACCTGCCACAAAAAAACAAAAACACAATTTCAGTACGAGCCACTATATTCTGGGCTTCATTTAGTTAACTCTGGTCAAAAGTAGTGGACAATAACAGGGAATAGGGTCCCATTTGAAAAGCATTGGTGTGTCTTACCCAGACGCCAGCAGTGACACAACAGAAGCAGTAGCTCCACGACTCCTGTTACAATGGGATCATTAAGTAGCTCCACGACTCCTGTTACAATGGGATCATTATGTAGCTCCACGATTCCTGTTACAATGGGATCATTAAGTAGCAGTAGCTCCACGACTCCTGTTACAATGGGGATCATTAAGTGGCAGTAGCTCCACGACTCCTGTTACAATGGGATCATTAAGTGGCTCCACGACTCCTGTTACAATGGGATCATTAAGTAGCAGTAGCTCCACGACTCCTGTTACAATGGGGATCATTAAGTGGCAGTAGCTCCACGACTCCTGTTACAATGGGGATCATTAAGTGGCAGTAGCTCCACGACTCCTGTTACAATGGGATCATTAAGTAGCTCCACGACTCCTGTTACAATGGGGATCATTAAGTAGCAGTAGCTCCACGACTCCTGTTACAATGGGGATCATTAAGTGGCAGTAGCTCCACGACTCCTGTTACAATGGGATCATTAAGTAGCTCCACGACTCCTGTTACAATGGGGATCATTAAGTAGCAGTAGCTCCACGACTCCTGTTACAATGGGATCATTAAGTAGCTCCACGACTCCTGTTACAATGGGGATCATTAAGTGGCAGTAGCTCCACGACTCCTGTTACAATGGGGATCATTAAGTGGCAGTAGCTCCACGACTCCTGTTACAATGGGATCATTAAGTAGCTCCACGACTCCTGTTACAATGGGGATCATTAAGTGGCAGTAGCTCCACGACTCCTGTTACAATGGGGATCATTAAGTGGCAGTAGCTCCATGACTCCTGTTACAATGGGATCATTAAGTGGCAGTAGCTCCACGACTCCTGTTACAATGGGATCATTAAGTGGCAGTAGCTCCACGACTCCTGTTACAATGGGGATCATTAAGTAGCTCCACGACTCCTGTTACAATGGGGATCATTAAGTGGCAGTAGCTCCACGACTCCTGTTACAATGGGGATCATTAAGTGGCAGTAGCTCCACGACTCCTGTTACAATGGGGATCCTTAAGTGGCAGTAGCTCCACGACTCCTGTTACAATGGGATCATTAAGTAGCTCCACGACTCCTGTTACAATGGGGATCATTAAGTTGCTCCACGACTCCTGTTACAATAGGGATCATTAAGTGGCAGTAGCTCCACGACTCCTGTTACAATGGGGATCATTAAGTGGCAGTAGCTCCACGACTCCGGCCGCTTAATGAACATTGAGAGGATGTGTCCAGGGAACGGAAACCATCTGTCTGCCTCGAAGAACAAACCCCCCCTCTATCACCCAGGATAACATACATTACCAATGTGGCTGGTTAGATAGGTGTTCGCCTCCAGAGATAAGCCTTTTTTTTATTACGTCCCAAATGTTCACCTTATTCCAATTGTAGTGCACTTCTTTTGACCAGGGTCCACAGGGAAGTCCATAGAGCTTTGGTCAAAAGTAGTGCACTATGTAGGGAATAGGGTTCCATAGAACTCTGGTCAAAAGTAGTGCACTATGTAGGGAATAGGGTTCCATAGGGCTCTAGTCAAAAGTAGTGCACTATGTAGGGAATAGGGTTCCATAGGGCTCTGGTCAAAAGTAGTGCACTATGTAGGGAATATGGTTCCATTTGGGATGCAATCTGACTGTATATAAATAAAATAAAATAAAATAAAATCAGACAGGACCAGGGAGTGAGGTACTACTTGCTCAGATGTCAGAGATGACAGGGGAGGTATGTTAGGGGTCAGTAAGGGGCAGGAAGGTCACAAGGGTGAGTGAGTGTTGGTCTGCTCTGCAGCTTGTTTGGCTCGTTAGGAAAATACTGGCGCTGTGCCTGGCTGTTCATCTGCTGCAGTCTCTATAAGTCGGACCTGAGATATACTAGTTCTCTCTCTCTGCAGTGTCAGATGTTGGCTTGGATCGTAGTGAAGTGGGGGTTGACTGAGGTATAGGAGGAATACCTTTCTGTCTCTTCAGGGTTTACAGAGCAGTTAGACAGACTTTATCCTCCAGAGACTCGGGAAGGAAACAGCAGAGATAAAGGGGAAGCGGTGTTAGGGCTCAGTAGGAGCAGGAAGGTCACAGAGGTGAGGGTACGTTGGTCTCTGTTAGCTGTGATGCTCTGCAAGTTGTTTGGCTCGTTAGAAAAAGACTGGGGCCTCTGGCAGGATCATCTTTATAAGTTGTGTCTGCTACACTCTCCTGACCAAACTCCATACAATGTCAGATTCAGACTTGGATAGAAGTGGGTGATAAGTCTGGTTCAAGTCTCACATTTAATCTGCAGATGTTTAGATATATACATGGATAGGAGTGAAGTGGGGGTTAGGTCATTCTCTGCCTGCCTGCCTGCCTGCCTGCCTGCCTGCCTGCCTGCCTGTCTGTCTGTCTGTCTGTCTGTCTGTCTGTCTGTCTGTCTGTCTGTCTGGGAGGCTGTCTGGGAGGCTGTCTGGGAGGCTGTCTGGGAGGCTGTCTGTCTGGGAGGCTGTCTGTCTGGGAGGCTGCTGAGACTGGGGTCCAGGCGTTTTCTCTCATCACTTAAAAAGGTATTGGTTGCACTGAGGAGGACAGAGAGGAGATTGTCCTCCATTGATTTCTCTCTCTCTCTCTCACTCTCTCTCTCACTATGTCTCTCTGTCTTTGTGTCTCTACTCCGGCTGACGCCTTCTTGGCGCGTGTCGGGGTAACTTGTGATGTGATCCTTCCTCACCAGGAGAGTTGGAACGTATGAATGTCATTTAACATGGACACATTCTACAGACCAGCTGTCGCCTTTAGGCTGTGTCTGCAATGGCAACCTATTTACTACAGATGTTGCATCTTCATTTGATCACTCTATTGCTGCTGAGACTTTTCATGCAAACTGAAAACTGTATTCAATATATTATTCAAAGTTTATTAAAGGCGTTTAATTTTTATATTGTCAACTTGATTTGCCATAACCAAAAATGTATCAACCCCTACAAAAAAGGTCCATTAATTATTATCCACATAAAATGTCACATTTCCTTTTGCTGTAGGATTATTTTCTAGGTGTAGCAAACTGGATCAAATTAAGATCCAACACCTGTAAAGGGCACTATTCCTCTCCTATCGCGTCCCCTCCACCTCCACTCCCCTCCCCTCCATCTCCCCTCCCCTACTCCTCTCCTCTCCTCTCCTCTCCTCTCCTCTCCTCTCCTCTCCTCTCCTCTCCTCTCCTCTCCTCTCCTCTCCTCTCCTCTCCTCTCCTCTCCTCTCCTCTCCTCTCCTCTCCTCTCCTCTCCTCTCCTCTCTACAGCCATCACATTGAAGCCTCTACTGTCCCCTACTATCATAACACCAAAGCCCAGCAGTCCTCTACTGTCCCCTGCCATCATAACACCAGCCGTCCTCTACTGTCCCCTGCTATCACAACACCAAAGCCCAGCTGTCCTCTACTGTCCCCTGCTATCATAACACCAGCAGTCCTCTACTGTCCCCTGCTATCATAACACCAGCAGTCCTCTACTGTCTCCTGCCATCACAACACCAAAGCCCAGCAGTCCTCTACTGTCCCCTGCTATCATAACACCAGCAGTCCTCTACTGTCCCCTGCTATCATAACACCAGCAGTCCTCTACTGTCCCCTGCTATCATAACACCAGCAGTCCTCTACTGTCCCCTGCTATCATAACACCAGCAGTCCTCTACTGTCCCCTGCTATCATAACACCAGCAGTCCTCTACTGTCCCCTGCTATCATAACACCAGCAGTCCTCTACTGTCCCCTATAATCATAACACCAGCAGTCCTCTACTGTCCCTGCTATCATAACACCAGCAGTCCTCTACTGTCCCCTGCTATCATAACACCAGCAGTCCTCTACTGTCCCCTGCTATCATAACACCAAAGCCTAGCAGTCCTCTACTGTCCCCTGCTATCATAACACCAAAGCCAAGCAGTCCTCTACTGTCCCCTATAATCATAACACCAGCAGTCCTCTACTGTCCCCTGCTATCATAACACCAGCAGTCCTCTACTGTCCCCTGCTATCATAACACCAGCAGTCCTCTACTGTCCCCTGCTATCATAACCCCAAAGCCCAGCAGTCCTCTACTGTCCCCTGCTATCATAACCCCAAAGCCCAGCAGTCCTCTACTGTCCCCTGCTATCATAACACCAGCAGTCCTCTACTGTCCCCTGCTATCATAACCCCAAAGCCCAGCAGTACTCTACTGTCCCCTGCCATCATAACACCAAAGCCTAGCAGTCCTCTACTGTCCCCTGCTATCATAACACCAGCAGTCCTCTACTGTCCCCTGCTATCATAACACCAGCAGTCCTCTACTGCCCCTGCTATCATAACCCCAAAGCCCAGCAGTCCTCTACTGTCCCCTGCTATCATAACCCCAAAGCCCAGCAGTCCTCTACTGTCCCTGCTATCATAACACCAGCAGTCCTCTACTGTCCCCTGCTATCATAACACCAAAGCCTAGCAGTCCTCTACTGTCCCCTGCTATCATAACACCAGCAGTCCTCTACTGTCCCCTGCTATCATAACACCAGCAGTCCTCTACTGTCCCCTACTATCATAACACCAGCAGTCCTCTACTGTCCCCTGCGATGATAACACCAAAGCCCAGCAGTCCTCTACTGTCCCCTGCTATCATAACACCAGCAGTCCTCTACTGTCCCCTGCTATCATAACACCAGCAGTCCTCTACTGTCCCCTGCTATCATAACACCAGCAGTCCTCTACTGTCCCCTGCTATCATAACACCAGCAGTCCTCTACTGTCCCCTGCTATCATAACACCAGCAGTCCTCTACTGTCCCCTGCTATCATAACACCAGCAGTCCTCTACTGTCCCCTGCTATCATAACACCAGCAGTCCTCTACTGTCTCCTGCCATCATAACACCAAAGCCCAGCAGTCCTCTACTGTCCTGTGCTATCATAACACCAAAGCCCAGCAGTCCTCTACTGTCCCCTGCTATCATAACACTAAAGCCCAGCAGTCCTCTACTGTCCCCTGCTATCATAACACCAAAGCCCAGCCGTCCTCTACTGTCCCCTGCTATCATAACACCAAAGCCCAGCAGTCCTCTACTGTCCCCTGCTATCATAACACCAAAGCCCAGCAGTCCTCTACTGGCCTCTGCCATCATAACACCAAAGCCCAGCAGTCCTCTACTGTCCCCTGCTATCATAACACCAGCAGTCCTCTACTGTCCCCTGCTATCATAACACCAGCAGTCCTCTACTGTCCCCTGCTATCATAACACCAGCAGTCCTCTACTGTCCCCTGCCATCATAACACCAAAGCCCAGCCGTCCTCTACTGTCCCCTGCTATCATAACACCAGCAGTCCTCTACTGTCCCCTGCTATCATAACACCAGCCGTCCTCTACTGTCCCCTGCTATCATAACACCAGCAGTCCTCTACTGTCCCCTGCCATCATAACACCAGCCGTCCTCTACTGCCCCCTGCTATCATAACACCAGCAGTCCTCTACTGTCCTCTGCCATCATAACCCCAAAAGCCCAGCAGTCCTCTACTGTCCCCTGCTATCATAACACCAAAGCCCAGCAGTCCTCTACTGTCCCCTGCTATCATAACACCAGCAGTCCTCTACTGTCCCCTGCTATCATAACACCAGCAGTCCTCTACTGTCCCCTGCCATCATAACACCAGCAGTCCTCTACTGTCCCCTGCTATCAGTCCTCTACTGTCCCCTGCTATCATAACACCAAAGCCCAGCAGTCCTCTACTGTCCCCTGCCATCATAACACCAAAGCCCAGCAGTCCTCTACTGTCCCCTGCTATCGTAACATCAGCAGTCCTCTACCGTCCCCTGCTATCATAACACCAGCAGTCCTCTACTGTCCCCTGCTATCATAACACCAAAGCCTAGCAGTCCTCTACTGTCCCCTGCTATAATAACACCAAAGCCAAGCAGTCCTCTACTGTCCCCTATAATCATAACACCAGCAGTCCTCTACTGTCCCCTGCTATCATAACACCAGCAGTCCTCTACTGTCCCCTGCTATCATAACACCAGCAGTCCTCTACTGTCCCCTGCTATCATAACCCCAAAGCCCAGCAGTCCTCTACTGTCCCCTGCTATCATAACCCCAAAGCCCAGCAGTCCTCTAATGTCCCCTGCTATCATAACACCAGCAGTCCTCTACTGTCCCCTGCTATCATAACCCCAAAGCCCAGCAGTCCTCTACTGTCCCCTGCCATCATAACACCAAAGCCTAGCAGTCCTCTACTGTCCCCTGCTATCATAACACCAGCAGTCCTCTACTGTCCCCTGCTATCATAACACCAGCAGTCCTCTACTGCCCCTGCCATCATGACACCAAAGCCAAGCAGTCCTCTACTGTCCCCTATAATCATAACACCAGCAGTCCTCTACTGTCCCCGGCTATCATAACCCCAAAGCCCAGCAGTCCTCTACTGTCCCCTGCTATCATAACACCAAAGCCTAGCAGTCCTCTACTGTCCCCTGCTATCATAACACCAGCAGTCCTCTACTGTCCCCTGCTATCATAACACCAGCAGTCCTCTACTGTCCCCTTCTATCATAACACCAGCAGTCCTCTACTGTCCCCTGCCATCATAACACCAAAGCCCAGCAGTCCTCTACTGTCCCCTGCTATCATAACATCAGCAGTCCTCTACTGTCCCCTGCTATCATAACACCAGCAGTCCTCTACTGTCCCCTGCTATCATAACACCAGCAGTCCTCTACTATCATAACACCAGCAGTCCTCTACTGTCCCCTGCTATCATAACACCAGCAGTCCTCTACTGTCCCCTGCTATCATAACACCAGCAGTCCTCTACTGTCCCCTGCTATCATAACACCAGCAGTCCTCTACTGTCTCCTGCCATCATAACACCAAAGCCCAGCAGTCCTCTACTGTCCTCTGCTATCATAACACCAAAGCCCAGCAGTCCTCTACTGTCCCCTGCTATCATAACACTAAAGCCCAGCAGTCCTCTACTGTCCCCTGCTATCATAACACCAAAGCCCAGCCGTCCTCTACTGTCCCCTGCTATCATAACACCAAAGCCCAGCAGTCCTCTACTGTCCCCTGCTATCATAACACCAAAGCCCAGCAGTCCTCTACTGTCCCCGGCTATCATAACCCCAAAGCCCAGCAGTCCTCTACTGTCCCTGCTATCATAACACCAGCAGTCCTCTACTGTCCCCTGCTATCATAACACCAAAGCCTAGCAGTCCTCTACTGTCCCCTGCTATCATAACACCAGCAGTCCTCTACTGTCCCCTGCTATCATAACACCAGCAGTCCTCTACTGTCCCCTACTATCATAACACCAGCAGTCCTCTACTGTCCCCTGCGATGATAACACCAAAGCCCAGCAGTCCTCTACTGTCCCCTGCTATCATAACACCAGCAGTCCTCTACTGTCCCCTGCTATCATAACACCAGCAGTCCTCTACTGTCCCCTGCTATCATAACACCAGCAGTCCTCTACTGTCCCCTGCTATCATAACACCAGCAGTCCTCTACTGTCCCCTGCTATCATAACACCAGCAGTCCTCTACTGTCCCCTGCTATCATAACACCAGCAGTCCTCTACTGTCCCCTGCTATCATAACACCAGCAGTCCTCTACTGTCTCCTGCCATCATAACACCAAAGCCCAGCAGTCCTCTACTGTCCTGTGCTATCATAACACCAAAGCCCAGCAGTCCTCTACTGTCCCCTGCTATCATAACACTAAAGCCCAGCAGTCCTCTACTGTCCCCTGCTATCATAACACCAAAGCCCAGCCGTCCTCTACTGTCCCCTGCTATCATAACACCAAAGCCCAGCAGTCCTCTACTGTCCCCTGCTATCATAACACCAAAGCCCAGCAGTCCTCTACTGGCCTCTGCCATCATAACACCAAAGCCCAGCAGTCCTCTACTGTCCCCTGCTATCATAACACCAGCAGTCCTCTACTGTCCCCTGCTATCATAACACCAGCAGTCCTCTACTGTCCCCTGCTATCATAACACCAGCAGTCCTCTACTGTCCCCTGCCATCATAACACCAAAGCCCAGCCGTCCTCTACTGTCCCCTGCTATCATAACACCAGCAGTCCTCTACTGTCCCCTGCTATCATAACACCAGCCGTCCTCCTGTCCCTACTGTCCCCTGCTATCATAACATAACCAGCAGTCCTCTACTGTCCCCTGCCATCATAACACCAGCAGTCCTCTACTGTCCCCTGCTATCATAACACCAGCAGTCCTCTACTGTCCCCTGCTATCATAACACCAGCAGTCCTCTACTGTCCCCTGCTATCATAACACCAGCAGTCCTCTACTGTCCCCTGCCATCATAACACCAAAGCCCAGCAGTCCTCTACTGTCCCCTGCTATCATAACACCAGCAGTCCTCTACTGTCCCCTGCTATCATAACACCAGCCGTCCTCTACTGTCCCCTGCTATCATAACACCAGCAGTCCTCTACTGTCCCCTGCCATCATAACACCAGCCAGTCCTCTACTGTCCCCCCCTGCTATCATAACACCAGCAGTCCTCTACTGTCCTCTGCCATCATAACCCAAAAGCCCAGCAGTCCCCTGCTATCATAACACCAAAGCCCAGCAGTCCTCCTGTCCCCTGCTATCATAACACCAAGTCCTCTACCAGCAGTCCTCTACTGTCCCCTGCTATCATAACACCAGCAGTCCTCTACTGTCCCCTGCTATCATAACACCAGCAGTCCTCTACTGTCCCCTGCTATCATAACACCAGCAGTCCTCTACTGTCCCCTGCCATCATAACACCAAAGCCCAGCAGTCCTCTACTGTCCCCTGCTATCATAACACCAAAGCCCTGTCCCATCATAACACCCTCTACTGTCCCCTGCCATCATCCAGTCCTCTACTGTCCCCTGCTATCATAACATCAGCAGTCCTCTACTGTCCCCTGCTATCATAACACCAGCAGTCCTCTACTGTCCCCCCTGCTATCATACACCAAAGCCTAACAGCCAGCAGTCCTCTACTGTCCCCTGCTATAATAACACCAAAGCCAAGCAGTCCTCTACTGTCCCTATCATATAATCATAAACAAACCAGCAACATCCAGCAGTCCTCTACTGTCCCCTGCTATCATAACACCAGCAGTCCTCTACTGTGTCCCCTGCTGTCCCCTATAATCATAACACCAGCAGTCCTCTACTGTCCCCTGCTATCATAACACCAGCAGTCCTCTACTGTCCCCCTATCATAACACCCCAAAGCCCAGCAGTCCTCTACTGTCCCCTGCTATCATAACACCAGCAGTCCTCTAATGTCCCCTGCTATCATAACACCAAGTCCTCAAAGCCCAAAGCCCAGCAGTCCTCTACTGTCCCCTGCCATCATAACACCAAAGCCTAGCAGTCCTCTACTGTCCCCTGCTATCATAACACCAGCAGTCCTCTACTGTCCCCTGCTATCATAACACCAGCAGTCCTCTACTGTCCCCTGCCATCATGAACCAAAGCCAGCAGTCCTCTACTGTCCCCTATAATCATAACACCAGCAGTCCTCTACTGTCCCCGGCTATCATAACCCCAAAGCCCAGCAGTCCTCTACTGTCCCCTGCTATCATAACACCAAAGCCTAGCAGTCCTCTACTGTCCCCTGCTATCATAACACCAGCAGTCCTCTACTGTCCCCTGCTATCATAACACCAGCAGTCCTCTACTGTCCCCTTCTATCATAACACCAGCAGTACTGTCCCCTGCCATCATAACCACCAAAGCCCAGCAGTCCTCTACTGTCCCCCCTGCTATCATAACACCAGCAGTCCTCTACTGTCCCCTGCTATCATAACAAGCACCAGCAGTCCTCTACTGTCCCCTGCTATCATAACACCAGCAGTCCTCTACTATCATAACACCAGCAGTCCTCTACTGTCCCCTGCTATCATAACACCAGCAGTCCTCTACTGTCCCCTGCTATCATAACACCAGCAGTCCTCTACTGTCCCCTGCTATCATAACACCAGCAGTCCTCTACTGTCCCCTGCTATCATAAACACCAGCAGTCCTCTACTGTCTCTGCCATCATAACACCAAAGCCCAGCAGTCCTCTACTGTCCCTGCTATCATAACACCAAAGCCCAGCAGTCCCTCTACTGTCCCCTGCTATCATAACACATAAAGCCCAGCAGTCCTCTACTGTCCCCTGCTATCATAACACCAAAGCCCAGCAGTCCTCTACTGTCCCCTGCTATCATAACACCAAAGCCCAGCAGTCCTCTACTGTCCCCTGCCTATCATAACACCAAAGCCCAGCCTACTGTCCCCTGCTATCATAACACCAAAGCCCAGCAGTCCTCTACTGTCCCTGCTATCATAACACCAGCAGTCCTCTACTGTCCCCTGCTATCATAACACCAGCAGTCCTCTACTGTCCCCTGCTATCATAACACCAGCAGTCCTCTACTGTCCCCTGCTATCATAACACCAGCAGTCCTCTACTGTCCCCTGCTATCATAACACCAGCAGTCCTCTACTGTCCCCTGCTATCATAACACCAGCCAAACTGTCCCCGGCTATCATAACACCAGTCCCCTTCTATCCCAGTCCTCTACTGTCCCCTGCTATCATAACACCAGCAGTCCTCTACTGTCCCCTGCTATCATAACACCAGCAGTCCTCTACTGTCCCCTGCTATCATCATAACTATCATAACCAGCAGTCCTCTACTGTCCCCTGCTATCATAACACCAGCAGTCCTCAGCTATCCAGTCCTCTACTGTCCCCTGCTATCATAACACCAGCAGTCCTCTACTGTCCCCTGCTATCATAACACCAAAGCCCAGCAGTCCTCTACTGTCCCCTGCTATCATAACACCAAAGCCCAGCAGTCCTCTACTGTCCCCTGCTATCATAACACAAAGCCCCCAGTCCTCTACTATCATAACACCAGCAGTCCTCTACTGTCCCCTGCTATCATAACAGCCCAGCAGTCCTCTACTGTCCCCTGCTATCATAACACCAAAGCAGTCCTCTACTGTCCCCTGCTATCATAACAGTCCTCTACTGTCCCCTGCTATCATAACACAAGCAGCAGTCCTCTACTGTCCCCTGTCCCCAGTCCTCTACTGTCCCCTGCTATCATAACACCAGCAGTCCTCTACTGTCCCCTGCTATCATAACACCAGCAGTCCTCTACTGTCCCCTGCTATCATAACACCAGCAGTCCTCTACTGTCCCCTGCTATCATAACACCAGCAGTCCTCTACTGTCCCCTGCTATCATAACACCAAAGCCCAGTCCTGTCCTCTACTGCAGTCCTCTACTGTCCCCTGCTATCATAACACCAGCAGTCCTCTACTGTCCCCTGCTATCATAACACCAGTCCCAGTCCCCTGCTATCTCTACTGTCCCCTGCTATCATAACTGTCCCCTGTCCCCTACTATCATAACACCAGCCGTCCTCTACTGTCCCCTGCTATCATAACACCAGCCGTCCTCTACTGTCCCCTGCTATCATAACACCAGCCGTCCTCTACTGTCCCCTGCTATCATAACACCAGCAGTCCTCTACTGTCCCCTGCTATCATAACACCAGCAGTCCTCTACTGTCCCCTGCTATCATAACACCAGCAGTCCTCTACTGTCCCCTACTATCATAACACCAAAGCCCAGCCGTCCTCTACTGTCCCCTACTATCATAACACCAGCCGTCCTCTACTGTCCCCTACTATCATAACAACTGTAATCTCTCCTGCTGGTGTCATATCTTTTCAATGTTGTATATGTCTACTTGATCTGCCAATCCTCTTGTCCTAGATGATGGTATATTAAACACAGTGGAGGGAGGGATCAGAATATGGTGGCTTTGGCTGAAATGGAGTTTGAAGTATATTTAATAAATTCCCTATTTTTATACTACATATGAGAAATACACACATTCATTTTTAGTACACTTGATGGGAGAAAGGGGATATTTTATGATGTCCTTCTAC
This sequence comes from Oncorhynchus nerka, assembly GCF_034236695.1. Lineage (NCBI taxonomy): Eukaryota > Metazoa > Chordata > Actinopteri > Salmoniformes > Salmonidae > Oncorhynchus > Oncorhynchus nerka. The sequence goes on from NC_088396.1 coordinate 51,376,314, forward strand.
TAAAGATGAAATGATTGCATTAACTCAGTATTGTATTGTACTGTATATTTATCACAGAGAGCATATACGGCTATAGATAGGTGATTAGCACCTCCCACCAGAGTTATGGAGGCACCTCTTGACTATGAGTATTTTATTACTGACTAATGACATGGCCAATGACATAATAGACTTGTGTGTTTGATTTATTAACCGTATATATATTAACCATATAGATATTAACCATATAGATATTAACCATATAGATATTAACCGTATATATATTAACCATATAGATATTAACCATATAGATATTAACCGTATAGATATTAACCGTATAGATATTAACCGTATAGATATTAACCGTATAGATATTAACCATATAGATATTAACCATATAGATATTAACCGTATAGATATTAACCGTATAGATATTAACCATATAGATATTAACCGTATAGATATTAACCATATAGATATTAACCATATAGATATTAACCATATAGATATTAACCGTATAGATATTAACCATATAGATATTAACCATATAGATATTAACCATATAGATATTAACCGTATAGATTAATCTTCTCCTTTCCCCCTTCTGATGACCAGGTGGCGAATCGCATCTCTGCATGTCTGGCAGACATATCCGTGTGGATGACGGATCACCACCTCAAGCTGAACCTCGGCAAGACGGAACTGCTCTTCCTCCCGGGGAAGGACTGCCCGTTCCATGATCTCGCCATCACGGTTGACAACTCCATTGTGTCCTCCTCCCAGAGCGCTAAGAACCTTGGCGTGATCCTGGACAACACCCTGTCGTTCTCAACTAACATCAAGGCGGTGGCCCGTTCCTGTAGGTTCATGCTCTACAACATCCCAGAGTACGACCCTGCCTCACACAGGATAGGTCCTAATCCAGGCACTTGTCATCTCCCGTCTGGATTACTGCAACTCGCTGTTGGCTGGGCTCCCTGCCTGTGCCATTAAACCCCTACAACTCATCCAGAAGCCGCAGCCCGTCTGGTGTTCAACCTTCCCAAGTTCTCTCACGTCACCCCGCTCCTCCGCTCCCTCCACTGGCTTCCAGTTGAAGCTCGCATCCGCTACAAGACCATGGTGCTTGCCTACGGAGCTGTGAGGGAACGGCACCTCAGTACCTCCAGGCTCTGATCAGGCCCTACACCCAAACAAGGGCACTGCGTTCATCCACCTCTGGCCTGCTCGCCTCCCTACCACTGAGGAAGTACAGTTCCCGCTCAGCCCAGTCAAAACTGTTCGCTGCTCTGGCCCCCCAATGGTGGAACAAACTCCCTCACGACGCCAGGACAGCGGAGTCAATCACCACCTTCCGGAGACACCTGAAACCCAACCTCTTTAAGGAATACCTAGGATAGGATAAAGTAATCCCTCTCACCCCCCCTCCCCCTGAAAAGATTTAGATGCACTACTGTTCCACTGGAGGTCATAAGGTGAATGCACCAATTTGTAAGTCGCTCTGGATAAGAGCGTCTGCTAAATGACTTAAATGTAAATGTAAATGTAGATATTAACCATATAGATATTAACCATATAGATATTAACCATGTAGATATTAACCGTATAGATATTAACCATATATATATTAACCATATAGATATTAACCATATAGATATTAACCATATAGATATTAACCGTATACTAAAATATACTCTCAAACAAATACTAATATTAACCTTATACTCATATTAACCGTATACTCACTAACCGTATACTCATTAACAGTATACTCACAAACCGTATACTCATATTAACTGTATACTCATTAACTGTATACTCATTAACAGTATACTCATTAACCGTATACTCACTAACCGTATACTCATTAACCGTATACTCATTAACAGTATACTCATTAACCATATACTCACTAACCGTATACTCATTAACCGTATACTCATTAACCGTATACTCATTAACCGTATACTCATTAACCGTATACTCATTAACCGTATACTCATTAACCGTATACTCATTAACAGTATACTCATTAACCATATACTCACTAACCGTATACTCATATTAACCGTATACTCACTAACCATATACTCATTAACCATATACTCATTAACAGTATACTAACACCAGCCATGCTACTGTTTGATCCTCTAAGGTTGGATCACTTTGTGTTCACACTGACATGCACAATAAAACTGACTTTGACTTGAAGAAACGCCTGTTTTTTTCTTCACATCGTGGACTGATACTGTACTACAGTACGACCTGTGAGACTGTACTACTGTACGACCTGTGAGACTGTACTACTGTACGACCTGTGAGACTGTACTACTGTACGACCTGTGAGACTGTGAGACTGTACTACTGTACCACCTGTGAGACTGTACTACTGTACGACCAGTGAGACTGTACTACGGTACGACCAGTGAGACTGTACTACAGTACGACCTGTGAGACTGTACTACTGTACGACCTGTGAGACTGTACTACTGTACGACCTGTGAGACTGTACTAATGTACGACCTGTGAGACTGTGAGACTGTACTACTGTACAACCTGTGAGACTGTGAGACTGTACTACTGTACGACCTGTGAGACTGTACTACTGTACGACCTGTGAGACTGTACTACTGTACGACCTGTGAGACTGTACTACTGTACGACCAGTGAGACTGTACTACTGTACGACCTGTGAGACTGTACTACTGTACGACCAGTGAGACTGTACTACTGTACGACCTGTGAGACTGTACTACTGTACGACCAGTGAGACTGTACTACTGTACGACTTGTGTGACTGTACTACTGTACGACCTGTGAGACTGTACTACTGTACGACCTGTGAGACTGTACTACTGTACGACCTGTGAGACTGTACTACTGTACGACCTGTGAGACTGTACTACTGTACGACCTGTGAGACTGTACTACTGTACGACATGTGATACTGTACTACTGTACGACATGTGAGACTGTACTACTGTACGAACATTGAGACTTTACTACTGTACGACCAGTGAAACTGTACTACAGTACGACCTGTGAGACTGTACTACTGTACGACCTGTGAGACTGTACTACTGTACGACCTGTGAGACTGTACTACTGTACGACCTGTGATACTGTACTACTGTACGACCTGTGAGACTGTACTACTGTACGACCTGTGAGACTGTGGAACTGTACTACTGTACGACCTGTGAGACTGTACTACTGTACGACCTGTGAGACTGTACTACTGTACGACCTGTGAGACTGTGAGACTGTACTACTGTACGACCTGTGAGACTGTACTACTGTACGACCTGTGAGACTGTACTACTGTACGACCTGTGAGACTGTGAGACTGTACTACTGTACGACCTGTGAGACTGTACTACTGTACGACCTGTGAGACTGTACTACTGTACGACCTGTGAGACTGTACTACTGTACGACCTGTGAGACTGTACTACTGTACGACCTGTGAGACTGTACTACTGTACGACCTGTCATACTGTACTACTGTACGACCTGTGATACTGTACTACTGTACGACCTGTGAGACTGTACTACTGTACAACCTGTTAAACTGTGAGACTGTACTACTGTACAACCTGTAAGACTGTGAGACTGTACTACTGTACGACCTGTGAGACTGTACTACTGTACGACCTGTGAGACTGTACTACTGTACGACCTGTGAGACTGTACTACTGTACGACCTGTGAGACTGTACTACTGTACGACCTGTGAGACTGTACTACTGTACGACCAGTGAGACTGTACTACTGTACGACCTGTGAGACTGTACTACTGTACGACCAGTGAGACTGTACTACTGTACGACCTGTGAGACTGTACTACTGTACGACCAGTGAGACTGTACTACTACTGACTGTACTACGACCTGTGAGACTGTACTACTGTACGACCTGTGAGACTGTACTACTGTACGACATGTGATACTGTACTACTGTACGACATGTGAGACTGTACTACTGTACGAACATTGAGACTTTACTACTGTACGACCAGTGAAACTGTACTACAGTACGACCTGTGAGACTGTACTACTGTACGACCTGTGAGACTGTACTACTGTACGACCTGTGAGACTGTACTACTGTACGACCTGTGATACTGTACTACTGTACGACCTGTGAGACTGTACTACTGTACGACCTGTGAGAGAACTGTACTACTGTACGACCTGTGAGACTGTACTACTGTACGACCTGTGAGACTGTACTACTGTACGACCTGTGAGACTGTGAGACTGTACTACTGTACGACCTGTGAGACTGTACTACTGTACGACCTGTGAGACTGTACTACTGTACGACCTGTGAGACTGTGACCTGTGAGACTGTACTACTGTACGACCTGTGAGACTGTACTACTGTACGACCTGTGAGACTGTACTACTGTACGACCTGTGAGACTGTACTACTGTACGACCTGTCAGACTGTACTAGACCTGTGTACTACTGTACGACCTGTGAGACTGTACTACTGTACAACCTGACCTGTGAGACTGTACTACTGTACGACCTGTAAGACTGTGAGACTGTACTAACGACCTGTGAGACTGTACTACTGTACGACCTGTTAAACTGTGAGACTGTACTACTGTACGACCTGTGAGACTGTACTACTGTACGACCTGTGAGACTGTACTACTGTACGACCTGTGAGACTGTACTACTGTACGACCTGTGAGACTGTACTACTGTACGACCTGTGAGACTGTACTACTGTACGACCTGTGAGACTGTACTACTGTACGACCTGTGAGACTGTACTACTGTACGACCTGTGAGACTGTACTACTGTACGACCTGTGAGACTGTACTACTGTACGACCAGTGAGACTGTACTACTGTACGACCTGTGAGACTGTACTACTGTACGACCTGTGAGACTGTACTACTGTGCGACCTGTGAGACTGTGACTGTACTACTGTACGACCTGTGAGACTGTACTACTGTACGACCTGTGAGACTGTACTACTGTACGACCTGTGAGACTGTACTACTGTACGACCTGAGACTGTACTACTGTACGACCTGTGACACTGTACTACTGTACGACCTGTGAGACTGTACTACTGTACGACCTGTGAGACTGTACTACTGTACGACCTGTGACTACTGTACGACTGTGAGACTGTGAGACTGTACGACCTGTGAGACTGTACTACTGTACGACCTGTGAGACTGTACTACTGTACGACCTGTGAGACTGTACTACTGTACGACCTGTGATACTGTACTACTGTACGACCTGTGACACTGTACTACTGTACGACCTGTGAGACTGTGGAACTGTACTACTGTACGACCTGTGAGACTGTACTACTGTACGACCTGTGAGACTGTACTACTGTACGACCTGTGAGACTGTGAGACTGTACTACTGTACGACCTGTGAGACTGTACTACTGTACGACCTGTGAGTGGTGAGACTGTACTACTGTACGACCTGTGAGACTGTACTACTGTACGACCTGTGAGACTGTACTACTGTACGTACGACCAGTGAGACTGTACTACTGTACGACCTGTGAGACTGTACTACTGAGACTGTGAGACCTACTGTGACCAGTGAGACTGTACTACTGTACGACTTGTGTGACTGTACTACTGTACGACCTGTGAGACTGTACTACTGTACGACCTGTGAGACTGTACTACTGTACGACCTGTGAGACTGTACTACTGTACGACCTGTGAGACTGTACTACTGTACGACCTGTGAGACTGTACTACTGTACGACATGTGATACTGTACTACTGTACGACATGTGAGACTGTACTACTGGAACATTGAGACTTTACTACTGTACGACCAGTGAAACTGTACTACAGTACGACCTGTGAGACTGTACTACTGTACGACCTGTGAGACTGTACTACTGTACGACCTGTGAGACTGTACTACTGTACGACCTGTGATACTGTACTACTGTACGACCTGTGAGACTGTACTACTGTACGACCTGTGAGACTGTGGAACTGTACTACTGTACGACCTGTGAGACTGTACTACTGTACGACCTGTGAGACTGTACTACTGTACGACCTGTGAGACTGTGAGACTGTACTACTGTACGACCTGTGAGACTGTACTACTGTACGACCTGTGAGACTGTACTACTGTACGACCTGTGAGACTGTGAGACTGTACTACTGTACGACCTGTGAGACTGTACTACTGTACGACCTGTGAGACTGTACTACTGTACGACCTGTGAGACTGTACTACTGTACGACCTGTGAGACTGTACTACTGTACGACCTGTGAGACTGTACTACTGTACGACCTGTCATACTGTACTACTGTACGACCTGTGATACTGTACTACTGTACGACCTGTGAGACTGTACTACTGTACAACCTGTTAAACTGTGAGACTGTACTACTGTACGACCTGTAAGACTGTGAGACTGTACTACTGTACGACCTGTGAGACTGTACTACTGTACGACCTGTGAGACTGTACTACTGTACGACCTGTGAGACTGTACTACTGTACGACCTGTGAGACTGTACTGCTGTACGACCTGTGATACTGTACTACTGTACGACCTGTGAGACTGTACTACTGTACAACCTGTTAAACTGTGAGACTGTACTACTGTACGACCTGTGAGACTGTGAGACTGTACTACTGTACGACCTGTGAGACTGTACTACTGTACGACCTGTGAGACTGTACTACTGTACGACCTGTGAGACTGTACTACTGTACGACCAGTGAGACTGTACTACTGTACGACCTGTGAGACTGTACTACTGTACGACCAGTGAGACTGTACTACTGTACGACTTGTGTGACTGTACTACTGTACGACCTGTGAGACTGTACTACTGTACGACCTGTGAGACTGTACTACTGTACGACCTGTGAGACTGTACTACTGTACGACCTGTGATACTGTACTACTGTACGACCTGTGAGACTGTACTACTGTACGACCTGTGAGACTGTGGAACTGTACTACTGTACGACCTGTGAGACTGTACTACTGTACGACCTGTGAGACTGTACTACTGTACGACCTGTGAGACTGTGAGACTGTACTACTGTACGACTTGTGAGACTGTACTACTGTACGACCTGTGAGACTGTACTACTGTACGACCTGTGAGACTGTGAGACTGTACTACTGTACGACCTGTGAGACTGTACTACTGTACGACCTGTGAGACTGTACTACTGTACGACCTGTGAGACTGTACTACTGTACGACCTGTGAGACTGTGAGACTGTACTACTGTACAACCTGTGAGACTGTGAGACTGTACTACTGTACGACCTGTGAGACTGTACTACTGTACGACCTGTGAGACTGTACTACTGTACGACCTGTGAGACTGTGAGACTGTACTACTGTACGACCTGTGAGACTGTACTACTGTACGACCTGTGAGACTGTACTACTGTACGACCTGTGAGACTGTACTACTGTACGACCTGTGAGACTGTACTACTGTACGACCTGTGAGACTGTACTAATGTACGACCTGTGAGACTGTGAGACTGTACTACTGTACGACCTGTGAGACTGTGAGACTGTACTACTGTACGACCTGTGAGACTGTACTACTGTACGGTACGACCTGTGAGACTGTACTACTGTACGACCTGTGAGACTGTACTACTGTACGACCTGTGAGACTGTACTACTGTACGACCTGTGAGACTGTACTAATGTACGACCTGTGAGACTGTGAGACTGTACTACTGTACAACCTGTGAGACTGTGAGACTGTACTACTGTACGACCTGTGAGACTGTACTACTGTACGACCTGTGAGACTGTACTACTGTACGACCTGTGAGACTGTACTACTGTACGACCTGTGAGACTGTACTACTGTACGACCTGTGAGACTGTACTACTGTACGACCTGTGATACTGTACTACTGTACGACCTGTGAGACTGTACTACTGTACGACCTGTGAGACTGTGGAACTGTACTACTGTACGACCTGTGAGACTGTACTACTGTACGACCTGTGAGACTGTACTACTGTACGACCTGTGAGACTGTGAGACTGTACTACTGTACGACTTGTGAGACTGTACTACTGTACGACCTGTGAGACTGTACTACTGTACGACCTGTGAGACTGTGAGACTGTACTACTGTACGACCTGTGAGACTGTACTACTGTACGACCTGTGAGACTGTACTACTGTACGACCTGTGAGACTGTACTACTGTACGACCTGTGAGACTGTGAGACTGTACTACTGTACAACCTGTGAGACTGTGAGACTGTACTACTGTACGACCTGTGAGACTGTACTACTGTACGACCTGTGAGACTGTACTACTGTACGACCTGTGAGACTGTACTACTGTACGACCAGTGAGACTGTACTACTGTACGACCTGTGAGACTGTACTACTGTACGACCTGTGAGACTGTACTACTGTACGACCTGTGAGACTGTACTACTGTACGACCTGTGAGACTGTACTACTGTACGACCTGTGAGACTGTACTACTGTACGACCTGTGAAACTGTACTACTGTACGACATGTGATACTGTACTGCTGTACGACATGTGAGACTGTACTACTGTACGAACATTGAGACTTTACTACTGTACGACCAGTGAAACTGTACTACAGTACGACCTGTGAGACTGTACTACTGTACGACCTGTGAGACTGTACTACTGTACGACCTGTGAGACTGTACTACTGTACGACCTGTGATACTGTACTACTGTACGACCTGTGAGACTGTACTACTGTACGACCTGTGAGACTGTGGAACTGTACTACTGTACGACCTGTGAGACTGTACTACTGTACGACCTGTGAGACTGTACTACTGTACGACCTGTGAGACTGTGAGACTGTACTACTGTACGACCTGTGAGACTGTACTACTGTACGACCTGTGAGACTGTACTACTGTACGACCTGTGAGACTGTACTACTGTACGACCTGTGAGACTGTACTACTGTACGACCTGTGAGACTGTACTAATGTACGACCTGTGAGACTGTGAGACTGTACTACTGTACAACCTGTGAGACTGTGAGACTGTACTACTGTACGACCTGTGAGACTGTACTACTGTACGACCTGTGAGACTGTACTACTGTACGACCTGTGAGACTGTACTACTGTACGACCAGTGAGACTGTACTACTGTACGACCTGTGAGACTGTACTACTGTACGACCAGTGAGACTCTACTACTGTACGACCTGTGAGACTGTACTACTGTACGACCAGTGAGACTGTACTACTGTACGACTTGTGTGACTGTACTACTGTACGACCTGTGAGACTGTACTACTGTACGACCTGTGAGACTGTACTACTGTACGACCTGTGAGACTGTACTACTGTACGATCTGTGAGACTGTACTACTGTACGACCTGTGAGACTGTACTACTGTACGACATGTGATACTGTACTACTGTACGACATGTGAGACTGTACTACTGTACGAACATTGAGACTTTACTACTGTACGACCAGTGAAACTGTACTACAGTACGACCTGTGAGACTGTACTACTGTACGACCTGTGAGACTGTACTACTGTACGACCTGTGAGACTGTACTACTGTACGACCTGTGATACTGTACTACTGTACGACCTGTGAGACTGTACTACTGTACGACCTGTGAGACTGTGGAACTGTACTACTGTACGACCTGTGAGACTGTACTACTGTACGACCTGTGAGACTGTACTACTGTACGACCTGTGAGACTGTACTACTGTACGACCTGTGAGACTGTACTACTGTACAACCTGTGAGACTGTACTACTGTACGACATGTGATACTGTACTACTGTACGACATGTGAGACTGTACTACTGTACGAACATTGAGACTTTACTACTGTACGACCAGTGAAACTGTACTGGTACGACCTGTGAGACTGTACTACTGTACGACCTGTGAGACTGTACTACTGTACGACCTGTGAGACTGTACTACTGTACGACCTGTGATACTGTACTACTGTACGACCTGTGAGACTGTACTACTGTACGACCTGTGAGACTGTGGAACTGTACTACTGTACGACCTGTGAGACTGTACTACTGTACGACCTGTGAGACTGTACTACTGTACGACCTGTGAGACTGTGAGACTGTACTACTGTACGACCTGTGAGACTGTACTACTGTACGACCTGTGAGACTGTACTACTGTACGACCTGTGAGACTGTGAGACTGTACTACTGTACGACCTGTGAGACTGTACTACTGTACGACCTGTGAGACTGTACTACTGTACGACCTGTGAGACTGTACTACTGTACGACCTGTGAGACTGTACTACTGTACGACCTGTCATACTGTACTACTGTACGACCTGTGATACTGTACTACTGTACGACCTGTGAGACTGTACTACTGTACAACCTGTTAAACTGTGAGACTGTACTACTGTACGACCTGTAAGACTGTGAGACTGTACTACTGTACGACCAGTGAGACTGTACTACTGTACGACCTGTGAGACTGTACTACTGTACGACCAGTGAGACTGTACTACTGTACGACTTGTGTGACTGTACTACTGTACGACCTGTGAGACTGTACTACTGTACGACCTGTGAGACTGTACTACTGTACGACCTGTGAGACAGTACTACTGTACGACCTGTGAGACTGTACTACTGTACGACCTGTGAGACTGTACTACTGTACGACCTGTGAGACTGTACTACTGTACGACCTGTGAGACTGTACTACTGTACGACCTGTGAGACTGTACTACTGTACGACCTGTGAGACTGTGAGACTGTACTACTGTACGACCTGTGATACTGTACTACTGTACGACCTGTGAGACTGTACTACTGTACGACCTGTGAGACTGTGAGACTGTACTACTGTACGACCTGTGAGACTGTACTACTGTACGACCTGTGAGACTGTACTACTGTACGACCTGTGAGACTGTACTACTGTACGACCTGTGAGACTGTACTACTGTACGACCTGTCATACTGTACTACTGTACGACCTGTGATACTGTACTACTGTACGACCTGTGAGACTGTACTACTGTACAACCTGTTAAACTGTGAGACTGTACTACTGTACGACCTGTGAGACTGTACTACTGTACGACCTGTGAGACTGTACTACTGTACGACCTGTGAGACTGTACTACTGTACGACCTGTGAGACTGTACTACTGTACGACCTGTGAGACTGTACTACTGTACGACCTGTGAGACTGTACTACTGTACGACCTGTG